>NC_141459.1:72167500-72410000 GCF_015680905.1 Coptis chinensis | reverse complement strand
TTATAGTATGCAATTTGTTAAAGATGTTTTTATGTTGCTATTATTCTAGGATTGAGATAACTTGATTTTTGGACCCGTTCAACCAACGGGGATTGTTTTTTTTTTTCTTTTATATATTTTTATTATGTATTAAAAATCTTATTTTCAAACTATATTAAAATTCATACTGTAAATTAATTGATTAAAGTTTTCAAAGCACCAATTATTTGCAGATTTAGATTTATAGACTTTAAACAATAAGAGAAATGATAAACAATAAAAATGATGTAAGACATTTATATACTTTTAAGAGAAGAAGCTCTTAAGTCCACACTACAACAGGTTGCTAATGATAAACAATATAACAAGTAACTACTAAATAATTAAGCTCGGTGTAAACCAAGAAAGTGCTCTCATCGATCTACCCATATTCTCCTTGCCTTGAATTTAGCAAAATACTATGGTGTAACAAAACTCCACGTCAATAGAAGAAAATGATGGAGAAGAAGTAAGAAAAGAAAATTCAAACCCGGAATTTGTTATTTCGAAAGTATACTGAACCAAATATATATCTACAACTCCAAGTTATGCAACAAATTTAAACAAGTAAGTTATAATCAAATCTAAGTCTCAAATTAAATACTAACTATAATGAAATGGAAATTGCACCCACATTATAGGAGAGAAATCTATAAGTCAAAAAAATATATATACAATGATCATACACTTTACACAACTACTTGGAACTAAAAAAAAAAAAAAAAAAAAATCTAAAATCCATATTTACGTTAAATATATTAATGAATAATAATAATAATAATAAAATTGATTTACTGAACAACTCGTAAGTCAGTAATGAAAATATTTTATCTTCCCAATGTCATTTGGTTTTCAGCTGGGTCTGAGGAATATATATTTCTTTGTAGATGTATACAAACTTTGGGTTATAAAAATCGTTCAAGGATACTCAAGGAAGGCAGTTTAAGTTATCATATCATATGATATTTGTATTTGAGCATGCATACCGTGTTATTTCAAATACAATCGCTTAACCTTGCTACTCTTATAGTATGCAATTTGTTAAAGATGTTTTTATGTTGCTATTATTCTAGGATTGAGATAACTTGATTTTTTGACCCGTTCAACCAACGGGGATTGTTTTGTTTTTTTTTTTTTTTTTTTTTTTTTTTTTTTTTTTTTTTTTTTTTTTTTTTTTTTTATTATGTATTAAAAATCTTATTTTCAAACTATATTAAAATTCATACAATAAATTAATTGATTAAAGTTTTTAGCACCAATTATTTGCCAGATTTCGTTCTAGACTTTAAACAATAAGAGAAATGATAAACAATAAAAAATTATGTAAGACATTTATATACTTTTTAGAGAATAAGCTCTTAAGTCCACACTACAACATTTGCTAATGATAAACAATATAACAGTAACTACTAAATAATTAAGCTCAATGTAAACCAAGAAAGTGCTCTCACTGATCTACCCATATTCTCCTTTCCTTGAATTTAGAAAAATGCTATGGTGTAACAAAACTCCACGTCAATAGAAGAAAATGATGGAGAAGAAGTAAGAAAAGAAAATTCAAACTCGGAATTTGTTATTTTGAAAGTATACTGAACCAAATATATGTCTACAACTCCAAGTTATGCAACAAATTTAAACAAGTAAGTTATAATCAAATCTAAGTCTCAAATTAAATACTAACTATAATGAAATGGAAATTGCACCCACATTATAGGAGAGAAATCTATAAGTCAAAAAAATATATATACAATGATCATACACTCTACACAACTACTTGAAACATAAAAAAAAAATATATATATATAAAAAAAAAATAAAAAAAATCCAAAATCTATATTTATGTTAAATATATTAATGAATAATAATAATAATAATAAAATTGATTTACTGAACAACACGTAAGTCAGTAATGAAAATATTTTATCTTCCCAATGTCATTTGGTTTTCAGCTGGGTCTGAGGAATATATATTTCTTTGTAGATGTATACAAACTTTGGGTCATAAAAATCGTTCAAGGATACTCAAGGAAGGCAGTTTAAGTTATCATATCATATGATATTTGTATTTGAGCATGCATACCCGTGTTATTTCAAATACAATCGCTTAACCTTGCTACTTTTATACTATGCAATTTGTTAAAGATGTTTTTATGTTGCTATTATTTTAGGATTGAGATAACTTGATTTTTGGACCCGTTCAAAGAACGGGGATTGTTTTTTTTTTTTTTTATATATATATTTTTATTACGTATTAAAAATCTTATTTTCAAACTATATTAAAATTCATACAGTAAATTAATTGATTAAAGTTTTCAGCACCAATTATTTGCCAGATTTCGTTCTAGACTTTAAACAATAAGAGAAATGATAAACAATAAAAAATTATGTAAGACATTTATATGCTTTTAAGAGAAGAAGCTCTTATGTCCACACTACAACAGTTGCTAATGATAAACAATATAACAGTAACTACTAAATAATTAAGCTTAGTGTAAATTAAGAAAGTGCTCTCACTGATCTACCCATATTCTCCTTGCCTTGAATTTAGCAAAATGCTATGGTGTAACAAAACTCCACATCAATAGAAGAAAATGATGGAGAAGAGGTAAGAAAAGAAAATTCAAACTCGGAATTTGTTATTTCGAAAGTATACTGAACCAAATATATGTCTACAACTCCAAGTTATGCAACAAATTTAAACAAGTAAGTTATAATCAAATCTAAGTCTCAAATTAAATACTAACTATAATGAAATGGAAATTGCACCCACATTATAGGAGAGAAATCTATAAGTCAAAAAAATATATATTCAATGATCATACACTCTACACAACTACTTGAAACCAAAAAATAAAAAATAAAAAAAAATCCATATTTATGTTAAATATATTAATGAATAATAATAATAATAATAAAATTGATTTACTGAACAACTCGTAAGTCAGTAATGAAAATATTTTATCTTCCCAATGTCATTTGGTTTTCAGCTGGGTCTGAGGAATATATATTTCTTTGTAGATGTATACAAACTTTGGATCATAAAAATCGTTCAAGGATACTCAAGGAAGGCAGTTTAAGTTATCATATCATATGATATTTGTATTTGAGCATGCATACCCGTGTTATTTCAAATACAATCGCTTAACCTTGCTACTCTTATAGTATGCAATTTGTTAAAGATGTTTTTATGTTGCTATTATTCTAGGATTGAGATAACTTGATTTTTGGACCCGTTCAACCAACGGGGATTGTTTTTTTTTTTTTTTATAAAATTTTATTATGTATTAAAAATCTTATTTTCAAACTATATTAAAATTCATACAGTAAATTAATTGATTAAAATTTTCAGCACCAATTATTTGCCAAATTTCGTTCTAGACTTTAAACAATAAGAGAAATGATAAACAATAAAAAATTATGTAAGACATTTATATACTTTTAAGAGAAGAAGCTCTTAAGTCCACACTACAACAGTTGCTAATGATAAACAATATAACAGTAACTACTAAATAATTAAGCTCAGTGTAAACCAAGAAAGTGCTCTCACTGATCTACCCATATTCTCCTTGCCTTGAACTTAGAAAAATGCTATGGTGTAACAAAACTCCACGTCAATAGAAGAAAATGATGGAGAAGAAGTAAGAAAAGAAAATTCAAACTCGGAATTTGTTATTTCGAAAGTATACTGAACCAAATATATGTCTACAACTCCAAGTTATGCAACAAATTTAAACAAGTAAGTTATAATCAAATCTAAGTCTCAAATTAAATACTAACTATAATGAAATGGAAATTGCACCCACATTATAGGAGAGAAATCTATAAGTCAAAAAAATATATATACAATGATCATACACTCTACACAACTACTTGAAACTAAAAAATAAAAAATAAAAAAAAAAATATTTATGTTAAATATATTAATGAATAATAATAATAATAATAAAATTGATTTACTGAACAACACGTAAGTCAGTAATGAAAATATTTTATCTTCCCAATGTCATTTGGTTTTCAGCTGGGTCTGAGGAATATATATTTCTTTGTAGATGTATACAAACTTTGGGTCATAAAAATCGTTCAAGGATACTCAAGGAAGGCAGTTTAAGTTATCATATCATATGATATTTGTATTTGAGCATGCATACCCGTGTTATTTCAAATACAATCGCTTAACCTTGCCACTCTTATAGTATGCAATTTGTTAAAGATGTTTTTATGTTGCTATTATTTTAGGATTGAGATAACTTGATTTTTGGACCCGTTCAACGAATAGGGATTGTTTTTTTTTTATATATATTTTTATTATGTATTAAAAATCTTATTTTCAAACTATATTAAAATTCATATAGTAAATCAATTGATTAAAGTTTTCAGCACCAATTATTTGCCAGATTTCGTTCTAGACTTTAAACAATAAGAGAAATGATAAACAATAAAAAATTATGTAAGACATTTATATACTTTTAAGAGAAGAAGCTCTTAAGTCCACACTACAACAGTTGCTAATGATAAACAATATAACAGTAACTACTAAATAATTAAGCTCAGTGTAAACCAAGAAAGTGCTCTCACTGATCTACCCATATTCTCCTTGCCTTGAATTTAGCAAAATGCTATGGTGTAACAAAACTCTACGTCAATAGAAGAAAATGATGGAGAAGAAGTAAGAAAATTAAATTCAAACCCGGAATTTGTTATTTTGGAAGTATACTGAACCAAATATATGTCTACAACTCCAAGTTATGCAACAAATTTAAACAAGTAAGTTATAATCAAATCTAAGTCTCCAATTAAATACTAACTATAATGAAATGGAAATTGCACCCACATTATAGGAGAGAAATCTATAAGTCAAAAAAATATATATACAATGATCATACACTCTACACAACTACTTGAAACTAAAAAAAAAAAAAAAAAAAAAAAAAAAAAATCCAAAATCCATATTTATGTTAAATATATTAATGAATAATAATAATAATAATAAAATTGATTTACTGAACAACTCGTAAGTCAGTAATGAAAATATTTTATCTTGCCAATGTCATTTGGTTTTCAGCTGGGTCTGAGGAATATATATTTCTTTGTAGATGTATACAAACTTTGGGTTATAAAAATCGTTCAAGGATACTCAAGGAAGGCAGTTTAAGTTATCATATCATATGATATTTGTATTTGAGCATGCATACCCGTGTTATTTCAAATACAATCGCTTAACCTTGCTACTCTTATAGTATGCAATTTGTTAAAGATGTTTTTATGTTGCTATTATTCTAGGATTGAGATAACTTGATTTTTGGACCCGTTCAACCAACGGGGGTTTTTTTTTTTTTTTTTTTTTTATATATATTTTTATTATGTATTAAAAATCTTATTTTCAAACTATATTAAAATTCATACAGTAAATTAATTGATTAAAGTTTTCAGCACCAATTATTTGCCAGATTTCGTTCTAGACTTTAAACAATAAGAGAAATGATAAACAATAAAAAATTATGTAAGACATTTATATACTTTTAAGAGAAGAAGCTCTTAAGTCCACACTACAACAGTTGCTAATGATAAACAATATAACAGTAACTACTAAATAATTAAGCTCAGTGTAAACCAAGAAAGTGCTCTCACTGATCTACCCATATTCTCCTTGCCTTGAATTTAGCAAAATGCTATGGTGTAACAAAACTCCACGTCAATAGAAGAAAATGATGGAGAAGAAGTAAGAAAAGAAAATTCAAACTCGGAATTTGTTATTTCGAAAGTATACTGAACCAAATATATGTCTACAACTCCAAGTTATGCAACAAATTTAAACAAGTAAGTTATAATCAAATCTAAGTCTCAAATTAAATACTAACTATAATGAAATGGAAATTGCACCCACATTATAGGAGAGAAATCTGTATAGGACGTATTCATGACACGTGGAGTTATAGGTGGCAAGTGGGTCGTATGCCGAGTAGCAAAGAAGAGACCTAGTGTAACGGATCGCGGTCCATGTAATAATAACTGCCGAGCTGCCCTATGACGCCGGAGAAGGAGTGGGAGCCGACGAATCAAGCTCATGAAGAGATACATCAGCGGAACCTAGTAAGGCATAGGATTCCGCCGGGCGGTCGGGGCCTAAATGAAGGTGGATTAAGGAAAAGAGGGGGAGGAGCACGATGCTTGAGAACGATGCCTAGGGAGACGGTTGAACAAGGGGCAGATGTAGGACACGGAAAAGATCATGGAGAGCGGTTAGAGAAGATGGAGCGGTTGGAGAAAGAGAGCGGTTATGGGATATAAAGAGAAGAAAGAGATGAGAAAAGGAAGAGGAAAAATTGTGAGAAAATGGCGCCGTCTGTGGGGACCTTGTAGGAGAAAATGGCCACTATAACAAAGAGAGGTGTAGGAAGACCTAAGAAAGGAGCAGTCAGAGAGGAGGTTGAGGAAGTTGAGAGCGCTGGGTTGGAAGGGGTAGGAGTGGAAGAATTATCAGATGTGGCGGCTGACGCCACCAGACTTCTGCAGGAAGAGGTAGTTAGGCTGAGAAATGAAAATGACGAGTTGAGGAAGGACAGGGAGACTACCCGGGGGGAAACAGAGCTGGGGGATCCTAGGGGCAGTGAAGCAGAGGGGGAGAATGTGGAGTACCCGCCACCGGACGTCGAACCAACGGCGGGTATCACTTTGGAGGTAGTTCAGGCCATGATCGAGAAAGATAGGGAAGTGAACCGTGTGGCAGAAAAAGTGAATCAGAGTGCGGCTCAGAAAGAGGTAGCGAGCCTCAGTAAAAATCCACTGGCAGATTCAATATGGAATTCCGAAGTGCCTAAGAGGTTCTCCCAGCCCAGATTTGAACGGTACGATGGGAAAGGAGACCCAACTGATAATTTGCACCATTTTCGACAGCAAATGCCGTTATGGTAGGAGAGTAAGTATGATGGGCTCCGCTGTATGATGTTCCCGGCCAGCCTTAAGGGAGGCGCCTCGGACTGGTATTACAGGTTGGCTTCGCGGAGCATCAAAGTGTTTGAAGAATTGGAGCGCGCATTTATCGACCACTTCATTCACTAGAAGAGAAGGGTGGTCGATATCGCGGCTTTATTCAATATTAAACAAAGGTCCGCAGAGTCATTGAGGGAGTTCTTATGTAGGTTCAAGGAAGAGACGCTAAGAGTGGAAAATTTGGAGGAGCATACGGCGGTCATAGCTTTCCAGCACGGATTGAGATCAGGAACGAGGGTCCATGAGTCGGTTTCTAAAATCGAAATTACTACTTTGCACGCACTATACCCGAAAGTAGAAAAATACATACGATATGAGGATATAATGCAGAGAACTGCAAGGGAACAGAAGAAATCGGGAAAGGCAGTGCAAGAGGTTGAGAGAGAAGAGCGAAAGGGTAAAAGAAAGATAGAGGACAAGGAGAGGGGATCTTACAAAGGGGAGAGCCGAGGTCCGGAGAGGACAGGAGACCGGGGTAGAAGGGACGTACGAGAAAGGAAGCCGTACCGTGAGTTAGAACAGACACCTCTTAGCAGACCTTTAGAGGAAATCTTGCCTCTAATCAAGGGGAACCAGTATTATGAGGGGCCGCGAAGTACACCAAGGGAGATAGAAGGGAAACCATTCTGCGAGTATCATCAAGTCAGAAACCATGCTACAAATGAGTGTTACGCCTTGAAATGGCTAGTAGAAAGGATGATAGAAAAGGGAATGCTCAGAGAGTTTGTTGCAGAAGTTCACCAAGCTGAGAGAGTGCCGGCCCCGGCTAGAATCTTGGGTACCATCAATGTCATTTTCAGTGGAGAGACGCTAGGTAGGAATACACACAGGGATAAGATGAGAAGGGCAGCAAGTCTACGACAGGTGTGTGAGGTGGTGAGTATACCGCGGTTAGTTAGTGGGGCCGCGATGACAGACGGGAGTATAATGTTCACCCCGAAGGATTTAGAGTCGGTAATTTCACCGCATGAGGACGCCTTGGTGATTACCATAGCGATGGGAAATTACCTGGTTCGAAGAGTGTTGATAGACTGCGGTAGTTCAGTGGATTTGTTGTTCAAAGGGGCCATGGAAGAGATGAACATCGACAGAAACCAGTTGAAGGCTCCGCAAACCAATCTGTATGGGTTCAACGGTAGTATGACTGAGCCCGTTGGGGAGTTAACGCTCCCTGTGACAGCAGGACCAGCGACTGTATTCACTAGGTTCATGGTGGTGGACACTGGTTCACAATATAATGCGATTTTAGGGAGAAAATGGATTCATGAAATGAAGGCCATTCCATCGACATATTACCAGGTGATCCGCTTTCCCACGAAGGGGGGAACGTATGAAATCAAGGGGGATCAAGTGGCCGCGCAGAGTATACAGCAGGTAACTGCAAAGAGTTTGGTCTGCGGAACCGAAGGAGAGGGGTCGTCTCGTGAACAAGGAGCGGCGTAGCAATTACAGGAAGCGGCAGAGACAATCAGATCCGAGCCGCCATTGGGTCCGAAAACGCTGGATGCGGTTGAAGTAGTTAACCTGGGGGTAGGAGACGATGAGAAGTTTACATCCGTAGGAATCGACTTGCAAGGAGAATGGAAAAATAAACTTCGCGGCGGTTCTTAACCGAAAAATTGGGCGGTTTGCATGGGGGATAGAGGATATCACGGGTTTGGATCCAGAGTTTGCATGTCATCATCTGCACATGAATGAGGGTGCTAAGCCAGTTCGTCAAAGGATGAGAAGCATACGTCCGAAGTACGCGGAAGCGATTCGTGAGGAGGTTATTCGACTGAAAGGGGCGGGGATAATAAGGGAGGTAGAATACACGGAATGGTTGTCCAACGTGGTCGCGGTTACAAAAAAGAATGGCAAAGTCAGAATGTGCGTGGACTTTACGGACGTGAACAAGGAGTGTCCGAAGGATTGTTACCCTATGCCGCGGGTGGATGAACTTGTGGATCGAACGGCCGGATTCAAGGTGTTCTCTTTCATGGACGCCTCCATAGGATACAATCAGATCGCCATGTACAGCCCGGATCAGGAAAAGACCACGTTCGGTGGTAGGGGGCACTTATTTACACACGGGATGCCCTTTGGATTAAAAATCTTTGGGGCAACATTTCAACGAGTAGGAGAAAAAATGTTCCAAGGGAAAATTCGGAAGGGATGGAGATATATATTGATGATATGGTGGAAAAGAGCATGTCGGAAAGGCTAACACTTGGAAGGTCTTCGTGAAACTTTTCACATACTACGAAGGCACCAGTTGAAGCTTAACCCCGAGAAATGTACCTTTGGTGTAGCGTCTGGGAAGTTCTTGGGTTACATAGTAACACACCGCGGTATAGAAGCAAATCCAGAACAAATTAGATCACTGATAGAAATGCCGTCCCCGCAAAATGTGAAGGAGGTACAAAGTTTAGCGGGAAGAGTCGCGACATTGAATCGATTTATTTCTAAATCATCAGACAAATGTCGACCGCTGTATCGATTGTTGAGGAAAACACAAGACTTCCAATGGACCGCGGAATGTGAGGGAGCCTTCCAGGAGTTGAAGAGTTATTTAGGTAAAGCACCACTTTTGTCGCGGCCAGAACAAGGGGAAAAACTGTATTTGTATCTGGGGGTTTCAGAGTACGCGGTGAGCTCCGTATTGGTGCGAATCGTTGAAAAGATAGAGAAACCCGTTTACTTTCAGAGTAAGACCATGCTGGACGCGGAAACCCGATACAGCAGAATTGAGAAATACGCTTTGGCACTGGTATTCTCAGCACTAAAATTGAAACCTTATTTCGAAGCTCATTCCGTGGTGGTGATAACAAACCTGCCTCTCAAGCAGGCGTTGAAGGCGGAGAAGTCAGGAAGAATGCTGAAGTAATACTCAGTTGCTACGAAATCCAGTACCAGATCAGAACCGCAGAAAAGGCACAAGCGATGGCGGAGGTGTTAGCAGAATTCCCAGCTGAGGACCCAACATGGGGAGAAGAAATGGTCATGGATCGCGAAGGGGAGCTTAACCACGACCCATTGGATCCATGGGATGCGCAGAACGGTTGGAGAGTTTTCGCGGATGGGTCGGCTACAGATACAGGGAACGGAATAGGCGTCGTCCTGGTGACTCCTGAGAACAATAGGTTGGAATTATCGATGAAACTGGGATTTACGGCTTCCAACAATGAGTCTGAGTACGAAGCAGTGATAGCAGGTTTGGGTATGGCCCAAGATTTAGGAGTGAGCGAACTGTCCGTTTACTCGGATTCTAACCTAGTGGTGTGTCAAGTGAATGGAGGATTCATGGCTCGCTGCCCAAGGATGGCGAGATACTTGGAAGTGTTGCAGAGAAAGGCACGTAAGTTCAAGAATATTAAGTTTGCACATTTGAACCGTGGTGAAAATAGACATGCCGATGCATTGGCATATGTCGCCGCAGTACTACCAGGGACAGAGGGAAGATCTATTGAAGTAAGGGTGTTGAGCAAGCCTAGTACCACGGAAGCGGAGGATGTCTGCCTTGTCGCTGATATGGAGCCCAGTTGGATAACACCCATCAAAGCTTTCTTGATGGGGATAGAGATAGAAAACAAACAGGAAAGACGCAGAATGGAACAGTGAGCCAAAGATACACTTTACCTCGATGGGGATCAGATAGGAGAAGTTTTGGCGGACCAATGTTAAAATGCATAGGGCCGCAGATTAAAGAAGTTCGGGCCGAGGTACATGAAGGCGAATCGTGGAAGTCATTCGCAGGCGCACGCACCACATAACCGATTGATCTCACAGGGTATTTTTGGCGCGATATGAAAAGGGATGCAAGAGGGATATGCAAAAAAGGGTGTGAAAAATGTCAGAGATTTGCACCGCTGATACATGCTCCGGCGGAGCCACTGCACAGTGTGTTTAGTCCGTGGCCATTCGCCATGTGGGCGATGGATATAGTGGGGCCCCTGCCAACGGCAAGCGGCAAGAGGAGATTTATGTTGGCAAAGCAACCGATTATTTTACAAAGTGGGTGGAAGGAGTGGCACTGCAACAAGTCAAGGAAGAAAATGTGAACAAATTTCTGTGGGAAAATATAATTTGTAGGTTTGGATTGCCACATACAGTCATCGCGGATAATGGAACACAATTTACTGGGGGAAAGGTACGAAAGTTCCTTCGGGCGTTTAAGGTGAAGCAGGGGTTCTCAGCCCCATACAATCCAGAGGGGAATGGACAGGCAGAGGCTTCGAACAAAATTATAATGGATAATCTTAAGAAGAAGCTGGAAGAGCGGAAGGGAGCATGGGCTGACCAGTTGCATCATGTGCTATGGGCTTACCGCACAACACCGCGAACATCAACAAATGAATCACCATTCTCAATGGCGATGTGGGTAGAAGCCGCGGATTCCGTGGAAATGATAGAGAAATCAACAAGAACCAAAGACAAAGGAGTCGCAAAAATGAGGGATTCTAACCACGGAGTTGAACCTCATAGAGGAAAAAAGAGAATTGGCGCGCATTCGTCTGGAAGAATATCATCGGAAGTTACAAAGACAGTACGATAAAAAGATGAAGCCGCGAACTTTCAATGTGGGGGATCAGGTGCTGCGACGGGTTACGCCAGCCACCAGGAAGGAGAACGACAGCAAACTGGGGCCTAATTGGGAGGACCATATGTCGTGACGGAAAAAGGAACTTCTGGAACTTATAAGTTACGGACTTCAGAAGGGAAAATGATTGACAAACCGTGGAATGTAAGAATGTTGAAAATTTACCATAGTGAAAGCCTTGTTTAGTTTTCAAGTGAGAAATGAGGGAGTGTAATAGCTGGTACAATATATGTTTCTCCATGAATAAAACAAGTCCTTCCACTTTATAGTTGGTATGGAAAGCAGAAGAAAGTTTGACGAACGACCTCCAAACTAAGTTGGGGACAAGCCGAAGTTGCCCTCTCCAGCTTTCACGTACCGCCCGAGAAAGCGGGGGGGAAGAGCCCTTCGCGGAGTACAAGTCCAAATCAACTTGGGGGCAAGCTGAGTTGCCCCTCCAGGCTTCACAGCCGTCTGAGAAAGCGGGGGGGAGGAGCCCTTCGCGGACTACGTGTCCGAATCAACATGGGGGCAAGCCGAAGTTGCCCTCCAGCTTCACAGCCCCGAGAAAGCGGGGAAGAGCCCTTCGCGGACTACATGTCCGAATAAAACTTGGGGCAAGCCGTTGTTGCCCCTCCAGCTTCACGCTGGCCGCCCGAGAGAAAGCGGGGAGGAGCCCTTTGTGGACTACGATGTCCGAATCAACATGGGGGCAAGCCGAAGTTTGCCCCTCCAGCTTCACAAAACCGCCCGAGAAAGCGGGGGAAGAGCCCTTCACGGACTACATGTCCGAATCAACTTGGGGCAAGCCGAAGTTGCCCCCTCCGCTCACGTACCGTTGAGGGGAGGAGCCCTTCCACTACCCGTCCGAATCAACTTGGGGCAAGCCGAAGTTGCCCTCCAGCTTGCCGCCGAGAAAGCGGGGAGGAGCTCTTCGGGACTACTACGTGTCCGAATCAACTTGGGGGCAAGCCGAAGTTGCCCCTACAGCTTGGGGCCGTTTTGAGAAAGCGGGCGGAGGAGCCCTTCGCGGACTACCGTCCGAATCAACTTGGGGGCAAGCCGAAGTTGCCCCCTCCGTGCCCCGCCCGAGAAGCGGGGAGGGAGGAGCCCCTTCTTCGGACTACATGTCCGAATCAACTTGGGGCAAGCCGAAGTTGCCCCTCCAGCTTCACAGCCGCCCCCGAGAAAGCGGGGGAGGAGCCCTTCGCGGACTACGTGTCCGATCAACTTGGGGCAAGCCGAAGTTGCCCCTCCAGCTTCAGGCCGCCCGAGAAAGCGGGGAAGGATACCTTCGCGGACTATACGTCCAAATCGACTTGGGGGCAAGCTGAGTTGCCCCTCCAGGCTTCACAGCCACCAGAAAAACAAGGGGGAAGAAACCCTTAGCGCAATAAATGTCCAAATCAACAAGATGGTACGAATAAGTGTTCAATTAGGCGTCACAGCTTAATACAACGCTCATATCGGTGCACCTACTGCAAATTTTGAGTACAACTCAGCTGAGGATAAAATTAACAGAGATATATACAATGATAAAGAGAGGAACTCTAGTTACATTAAAGACCTGCTGGCCATTCCAAGGAATCAGGTGAAATAGATATTACAATCAAGCACTGTCAAAGTGGGAATCACAAAATGTAAAAAGTACAAAGGGGAACATTTTAAGTACAACACATCAATAGGAATTCCTAGAATTTACTGAGGCCCTTCGCCAACATTCTGGTGAGCAGGCAATGATTCCACCTCACCAGCAGAAGGAGGGGGAATATCCACTATGATGGGTGCAGGCTTCACTGAATTAACAGCTTCAGTTGGGGAGGGGACCGAGACAGGAGTTGAAGTCGATGTAAAGGGGGGAGGGCGTGCTATTTGATCTGCACTCTGAACAGGAAGGAGGCGACTGGCCGCAGAGAGTTCTACGAGCTGTTGTTTAAGTTCGCGGTTAATCTTCTTCTCCCAAGGCTATTTAAAACGGTCGGCGGCATCTTGAACAGCTTTATCAACGGCGACCTGAGTGGCGACCTTAGCTGCCTCTTTCTGGCTCTCCAGTTTTGATGAAACACCTGAAACATAATCACGGTGCTGCTCTTCGGCCACCCGAAGCGCCTTTTGGGCCTTCACGGCCACAATTCGAAGAGCATCGCGATCTTTTTCCAACGCAGCATATTTGGCCTTCCAGCCGTCAGGTCCTTCAATCTCCTGCTTCATGGTCTCCACAGAGTCCAGCGTGTTGGTGAGACCGCGGATCATATAACCAATATCCAAACTCAGCTGAAAAAGGTCACGGGTTATCAAAGAGTTGAAACGACTAAGAAGATGAGAAAAAAAGACAGGATAATACCTTTTCCCAACCGTGGTATATCGAGGTTCTATGAGATGCAAAGCTGCCAGAATCACCATACGCTTGATCTTTGGGCAGGTGAGAACTGAAGAAAAGAGACGCAGCGACAGAGGGATTGTCCAGGGCCGAGTCGCGTATAGTTACTTCGCGATCTCTAGCCCTGAATTGAGGTCGCCATATTTCAGGTACGCCAGGTGGTGCTGACCCAGATGGCTGGGAGTTTGTAGAAGGACGGGCGAAAGCGAAACAAGAGGCAGCGGCAATACGCCAGGCAGCAGCTTGGGGTTTACCGCAGTCCTAGCCTTTTTAGCAGGAGGGCTCTTAGTAGTGACTTCAACGGGTTCATCCCCTTCAGAGTCACTATCCCACAATTTGAGTTTAGAAGAGGCCATGGCAGCTTCTTGAACTGAGGAGGAAGGTTGATCTAAGTCGTCTTCCCAATCCGCTACAGCAGAGTAGGAAGAGGGGGCGGTATAGGGAGCAGGGGGATGGGCCTTGGACGCAGCGGCAAAACGTTGGGCTACGGCTCTGGAGTGCGATATCTTGTTAGTATACTTAAAAGATTTGTAGGGCTTTCTCTTTGGGCGAGGAGAGGATTTGGGGAGTCTCTCTTTGGGAGGGGCTGGGCGATAAAGTGGACCTTGATACGGACCAATATTTTTCAACGAAGGATCAAGGAGAAGAGGATGGCCCTTTTCTGGATCTATGCCGAGGACTTCACTCTGTCCACTTCCCAAGTCGTGGAGTTTTTGAAAAATAGCTGAGTAGACACCGTTGTAAAGTTTGGATCGTGAATCTGGGCGCCAACCTGTGGTATAAAAGAGAGACAAGTTAAAAGTAAAGTTAGGAACGAGCACGGCGAATAAAAAGTTTGACGTACCACTAGAAAGGAAACTGAGATGTCTTAGAGAAACGTCAGAGGGCAGATCCGCGGACAGAAAACTACCAGACACATATAACGGATAATGATGCCACACTTTATCAGAGGTAGTAAGGTGGAGGATAAAGGACTTCTTTCATGGGACGGTACGTAAAGATCGATATCCTACACTACCAAATTTGGTACTCTTTTTTATATAGTAGTGAGCTATCATATCGCAGAGTTGGATTTTGGGAGAATTGGTTTTGTTGTAATGATCTGCGGCATATAAGATACGCCAAAAATTACCAATGCCTTGGCAGGGGGGGATGTTGAAGTGGTTACATACTTCGACATCAAGGAGAGTTAATGGAAATCGCAAGCCGGCCGCTATCTGACCAACAGTTGCAATGAGACAACCAGACCGCGGTGGGACTAGATGCGGGAAATGGAGATTTTGCACGCGTGCTCAAGGATCACGCACGGGCGGGGATGCCATAAGCAGCTTTTAACTGCATCTAAGTTGGGGCCTGTAGGAGGGGAGGCAGAGTGGTTTTCCTTCCTGAGGTGGAAGGTTCCGCGACAGGGCTAGCAGAGCCCGAAGCCGCGGAGTCAGATATGTCCACGGTGTGACCGCTAGATCTGGGAGCGGAGGACTCCGATCCGTCAGGTCGGGTGGTTGAGGAATTCGCCGATTCGGACTCAGACATGACAAAATTAAACGACGGAGACGCCCTAAACTGAAGAACAATAGTGAAAACAGGCTATGGAGGAAGAGAAATGGGAACAGTAAAACGATGGAGAGTAATCGGAACAATGACAAGAACTAAGTGGAGGAAGACAAACCTGAGGAGCAAAGCGTCAAATAGCAACGAAAGAGAAGTTCGAATCTTGCAGAAAATCGAAGACCCACTGGAGATGAGAACGGGAAGAAATGGGGAAGAAACTGGAAGAAGAAGAAAATGAAAGGGTTTAGAGACGAGTTTAGGGGTTTTAAAGGAAGAGAGAGGTTTGGGCGGGATACTAATCGACAAAGGGCAAAAAGGTTATTTCATTCGGGAAAAGAACCAAGAAACAAGGGACACGTGGGGCCTTGAAAAGTGGAAAAGCAGGCTCGATGCGATGCGGCGCCGAAAATGACAGCTCGATACACGCGTCGGCGGATCGAACATCGAGGTAATGATAGCGCACGTGCCACAGATGTAAAGGAAAGGGGAGACTTTTTCGGTCTCGTGAAGTTTATCCGCGGACTTAAAACGATATCGCGGAATATCAAACGGACCGAGAGGGGGGCATCTCAGATAGGACGATTCATGACACACGGAGTTATAGGTGGCAAGTGGGTCGTATGCCGGGTAGCAAAGAAGAGACCTAGTGTAACGGATCGCGGTCCGCGGTAATACAACTGCCGAGAGCTGCCCTATGACGCCGTGAGAAGGAGTGGGAGCCATTTAATCAAGCTCGCGGAACAGAGATACATCGCGGAACCTAGTAAGGCATAGGATTCCGCAAAGGGTCGGGGGCCTAAATGAAGGTGGATTAAGGAAAGAGGCAGGAGGAGCACAGTAGCCAGAACACGATGCCTAGGGAGACGGTTGAACAAGGGGCAGACGTAGGACACGGAAAAGATCATGGAGAGCGGTTAGAGAAGATGGAGCGGTTGGAGAAAGAGAGCGGTTATGGGATATAAAGAGAAGAAAGAGATGAGAAAAGGAGGAGTAAAAATTGTGAGAAAAAGAACAGAGAGAGAGAGAAAGTAAGAGAGAGAGGCTGTGATCTCAGTGGTTGTAAAATCAGATCATACAAAATCTATAAGTCAAAAAAATATATATACAATGATCATACACTCTACACAACTACTTGAAACTATAAAAAAAAAAAAAAAAAAAAAATCCAAAATCCATATTTATGTTAAATATATTAATGAATAATAATAATAAGAATAAAATTGATTTACTGAACAACTCGTAAGTCAGTAATGAAAATATTTTATCTTCCCAATGTCATTTGGTTTTCAGCTGGGTCTGAGGAATATATATTTCTTTGTTGATGTATACAAACTTTGGGTCATAAAAATCGTTCAAGGATACTCAAGGAAGGCAGTTTAAGTTATCATATCATATGATATTTGTATTTGAGCATGCATACCCGTGTTATTTCAAATACAATCGCTTAACCTTGCTACTCTTATAGTATGCAATTTGTTAAAGATGTTTTTATGTTGCTATTATTCTAGGATTGAGATAACTTGATTTTTGGACCCGTTCAACCAACGGGGATTGTTTTTTTTTTTTTTTTTATATATATTTTTATTATGTATTAAAAATCTTATTTTCAAACTATATTAAAATTCATACAGTAAATTAATTGATTAAAGTTTTCAGCACCAATTATTTGCCAGATTTCGTTATAGACTTTAAACAATAAGAGAAATGATAAACAATAAAAAATTATGTAAGACATTTATATACTTTTAAGAGAAGAAGCTCTTAAGTCCACACTACAACAGTTGCTAATGATAAACAATATAACAGTAACTACTAAATAATTAAGCTCAGTGTAAACCAAGAAAGTGCTCTCACTGATCTACCCATATTCTCCTTGCCTTGAATTTAGCAAAATGCTATGGTGTAACAAAACTCCACGTCAATAGAAGAAAATGATGGAGAAGAAGTAAGAAAATAAAATTCAAACCCGAATTTGTTATTTCGAAAGTATACTGAACCAAATATATGTCTACAACTCCAAGTTATGTAACAAATTTAAACAAGTAAGTTATAATCAAATCTAAGTCTCAAATTAAATACTAACTATAATGAAATGGAAATTGCACCCACATTATAGGAGAGAAATCTATAAGTCAAAAATATATATATACAATGATCATACACTCTACACAACTACTTGAAACTAAAAAAAAAAAAAAAAAATCCAAAATCCATATTTATGTTAAATATATTAATGAATAATAATAATAATAATAAAATTGATTTACTGAACAACTCGTAAGTCAGTAATGAAAATATTTTATCTTCCCAATGTCATTTGGTTTTCAGCTGGGTCTGAGGAATATATATTTCTTTGTAGATGTATACAAACTTTGGGTCATAAAAATAGTTCAAGGATACTCAAGGAAGGCAGTTTAAGTTATCATATCATTTGATATTTGTATTTGAGCATGCATACCCGTGTTATTTCAAATACAATCGCTTAACCTTGCTACTCTTATAGTATGCAATTTGTTAAAGATGTTTTTATGTTGCTATTATTCTAGGATTCCCTCCCCCCCCCATCATATTGGTCTTCTCTATAAGTACAATTATGATAGTAGATGTTCTTCATCTCACTTAAATGTTGTACATTGAATAGTTAATGATTTAATTGATTAAGTACTCAACCGTTTATAAAAGAAAAAGCTCATTCTGTTATTAATTTGTATCGGGATATAAAATTTGATTGGGTTGGGCTTTATAGTTTAAATTTGGCAACGAATCGGAGACCATAGTTTTTGAGTTGCATACTTGCATGTAGAAAGAATAGCACATGTTTCCATTTATACCACTTGTTGGAAGTTTTAGAAACTTACATTAATAACCCTGACTCTTTGTTGCCTTCACTTTGTACGACTTCTCCAACAAAGCTTGTTGTGGCATAAATTAAACTATTTCTTTACACCCCCTTAAGCTATACGTATGTCATATAGTCGCTACTTCCTTGTCAATCTGTTTGAAGTACTCTAAAATAAAATGAGATCTATAATTCTAAAAAAATAATTTGAGTAGCTATAGAGAAACAAACATATGAACAACCTGTTTAATTAAAAACATAAGAAAAAAGGAAGTATAGTATCTACATAATTGAACTAATGATGGGTCCAAAATTATATATGTCATGAGTCTATATATGAAACAATCGACATGACAATCTTCACAAAGACATTTCATAAGATCATCCTATTTTTCCAAGTCTGTTCGCCTGTCTTTAATATATAATAAAATCTATAATAAATTCCTAATTAATTAATCAAACTCCTTAAGTTTAATTTAGACATAGGGATACAAATAACAAAATTAATGGAGGGTGGTAGCAATATACATCCATCATATATAGTAGCAATGACTCATTCTGGTTAGTATAGTAGCCTACCAACGTGCACATTTCAACACTCCAGCCACCAAGCAAACCTGGGAATAAATTAATAAGCACAAAAGGTCAAAATAATGTTTCATTTAAGCGGTATATTAAAAACATTTAATCACCAAGTAACAAAGTCAAGAAGAGCGAAAAATAACTACTTACCATTTGCAAATATTTAAAGTTGTATTCATGTAGTGTCCTATTGAAATTGACTCTCTTCAAGCAAAACATGAATTACATGGTTTCCATTAACTTTACTATATTTCTTAGATATTAAACAGATGATTATCATGAGTTTCCACACAATCATTTGAGAAGTTCATCTCCCTCTGTGTAGAAGTGATAAGTACATAGTTAGGTGATCCCATATCTTTTAGTCATTTGCTTTTTCATGATGGGTATCTCCTTGTTGCTAAATGCTTGAATTGCTGTCGTAGAGTCGGATGGTACTTGCATATTAACATATGCTTTTTATTATCTGCGGTCTCTAAACATGGTAAATAGTGAGTCATAGCCTCTCTACCCCTAAACAATATATGTAATATATATTAACTTTTCAGCTGTATACCT
Organism: Coptis chinensis; assembly: GCF_015680905.1. Lineage (NCBI taxonomy): Eukaryota > Viridiplantae > Streptophyta > Magnoliopsida > Ranunculales > Ranunculaceae > Coptis > Coptis chinensis. The sequence continues at coordinate 72,390,525 of NC_141459.1, read as the reverse complement.
CTTATTTGATTAAAACCTCTTAAACCGAAACCAACAGTGAGAGATGAATAATTGTTCCCACATATTCGGTGATACTTTACTGTATCCAAATAAGGAGCTCAACTATAGCAAGTTCCAATACATAAATCAAACTCTCTTACAAATAGTGTTACTCTTTAGACTAATAAACTTTAATATTTAATTATCATCACCAAATTTGAAAACTTACAATAACTCTAATACTTTATTTCTCAAAATACTGATTCAATAATTCACAATACAAAATCCTAAAATTTCAACAATCCATCCAAACTACAAATTACAAATAATACTCGAATCTAAGAAGAAATACATTACCAATCACTATATTCCACATCTATTACTAAGTTTTTCATGGAAGTTTTTTATTAAGAGACAAAACTTGAAACCTTCTTGTCGACTGAAAATTTTAAAGAATAGTTCACTTTGTACATTGTGTTGGGAAATTGGTTGTGCTGGTCACAAAAAACACGCACTTAGTACCTTATGCAAATATATGGAATATTGTTTCTTTTAAAGTCTCCGACATGAATGGAAGTGATATGTTCATTAACTATACTGATACCCACTTCAAGTATATTGAAAGAAACCAAAATTTGTATTAATTGATTGGCCTAATAGAATATTAATAGAGATTGATCTTATAGGATATATAAATATAAGAAAATGAATAGAATAGGTGGGAGGAATTTTTTTTTTAGCACTAACCGTTTCTATGCCAACAACTCTAATGGAGGTGAGTGAAAGATCGTACATGTGTCCTCCCTTGCAATTGAATATCACCGGCTATTCCACATAGAGACAAAACTGTAAAATGAAACTCAATCCAGAGCTACATCAGTATATAAAGCAGAAAAGAAAAAGGCAATGGATCATTATTTATAAAGAGATTGTGGGTTGTTCCTTCTGTACCTCATGATCAACTTCCATTCCAACCTTCTTTGCTTTGACACCATGTGAATATGAGAACTCAACCAACATCAATGATAGCAAAAAATGGTTATGGGCTATATGACCAATAACAAATGGCAAGAAAAACTTGCAAAAACTTCAAGAATAGAGGATTAGGAATTTATACGTAATAATTGAAGATATTGTCCTCGCTTTTATATTGTATAAAAAATTTGTTGATGTGGCCCTCACTTATAATCTAAGCATTATCTCCCAATGTATAATAATGGCATATAGCCATTGAGTTCCAGCCACTACAGTCTCAAAGTTCCATAACTCGGGACAAATGTATGGTCTCTAGATCATAATTAATAGAATTAGATTGTTTTAAACTATGACTAACAATCTTGTGTGCATGCCTCAACCAAACACAACATCTCCATTTGGTTCCACCCTATTTATATTCAACATACAAAAACATTGTAAACATGCCTCTACTACTTTGCATCAAACATATATGGTAGGGAAGCATCAGTATTTCAACATATACCTATTTTGGTAATTGGGAAGGACAGCTCGCAACCATTTTTTGATATCAACCATGTCTTTGTTGTTCATAAGTAGATCAAAATCTCAAGTATTTTTTTTCCAATGACCAAATTAGTGGCCAATGTGCTTAAATTACCCTTATTGATAAGCACTCAAAAATGTATTTTAACCCCCTTAATAGTATTCTACTTAGGCTAGTTATGTTTATAATAAATGAGAGTTAGTACTGTTTACGTGTTTTTGTGCATTTCAGGACTTGAAGTTGATTAGGTGACTAAAACCACCACTTTTGCATGGAAAACAAGTCAAGATGACTATTGAGGAAGTTCTATGTTTAAAGCCCAAGAATCATGGAGAAAAACCTTTTCAAGCCCAGTCAAAGTTGGAAGTCAAAGTTAATCCGGGTAGAAAAAGAATAAAAAAGTCAACAGAACTTCAATAGGCCGTATCTTTGGACTCGGGCCTCGTAATTGGGCATACTTTATGTCAAAACGACCAGCTCGGAATTAGCTTTCCAATGGACCTATCTTAGCCCCAATCAGAGCTATAACATTGGACAAAAAAGGTACAAAAGTAATTTCCAGCAGTTGTAGCCTCTTTAGACTTGACATAATGGACTTTGGGCTCACATTAGAAGCCCAAAGTCCCCATTTTTAGCCCATGCACGAAAATGTAACCCTAACCCTCTCCTATATAAAGAGGGTTAAGGCTAAACACACATTCTCTCTTCTTTTCTCAGCCCTTTAGTTAATAATTAGTTTAGTTTATGTTTAATTAGATTTAGTTTCTTTAGGTTATAATAATTTTAGTATGTAGCCACCATTAATTCCCATCAGATAAAAGCATGGTTTTTCAATTCAATTGTCTTTTTAATTATGTCTCTTATTAAATTGTTAGTTAATATGATTCCAATGATACAAGGCTAAACCACCATTAGAGGAGATTTATGAAGCCATGTGAGGATAATTAACCATTAGCTTTTATTGTTTTGCAATAAGAACGTCAAGTTCTTCGTTGTAAGTGTCTAGAGATAGAGCTCATAACGGAGAACTAGAGTATAGACACCACCAAAGAGATTTGTGGTGGAGCTACACTCTCATGTTAGTGAAACCTCGATCTGAGAGGACTTGTTCTTCACTAGAGATTAAAACAAGCGATTCGATACTAACTAATAGTTAATCGAATCGCGTGTGATATGCGGTAATTTATGGTTTGTCCTTTTTAAGTCCGAAGTCCAAAGTCCATAAACGTCCGTTTAGTGAAGTTATGTTATTCACGTGGGTTGGTAGGATAGGTCGAGTAAGGGATCGTCCATACCTTAGGGCTCGGCAAGGTTCACAACTGGATTTACAACTTTCAGTGAGTAGGATTTTAGGTTATTTATCAGGTTTAGATAAATTAACGGTAATGCAAGTAACGTAAAATAATAACGATTGATTCCTACATAAAATAAACAGGGATAGAGATACAGGAAAAGGGTTAACCGTACTCATACAAATATCAGTTTCAACAGTTAGAGTACCATATCACTACAGCTTTAATCCTTCTCGAGTTCATAGACACACCCGAGACGGTGTCGAGTATCGATCCCTAGTGAGATGCACACATCTTTAAGCTCATCTCACTAGCATAAAGAGTTGAACTAATATTCCATCTCTGGAATATCATTTCAACTCCTGGTTCGATTGTACATCAGCTGGACAAACTAGAGGGCTAACTGTTACCAGAGAGTCTCGCACAAGACTGGACCTAGTGTAAACTGGGTCTCGCGTGAGACTGTTCTGGAGCATCAGCACTCCAAACTTGGATAGTCTTAATCATTTTGGGACCGGATGCATAATCTACACCTAATTCCTAATTAGTGATTCTGGAACATTAAAGTGTCAATCCTGATCCTCACATGAGCATCATTAACCCTCCCCCTTGGGAGGATTTTAGCTCATGGTCATGATGGATTGATTGATCTTATTGTATACACTAAACAAGTAAATAAAGAACAGGAACTTAACTTAAAGACAAATAATTTTATTAAAGCAAATACTTACAATACTTGATGCTGGAATGAAAAGCTACTGGAAGGGAAATACAACAACACGTAATGAAAATGAAAGCAGCAATGTAAAAAGCTAAAGTCTAACTAAGGTCCCATTATCATATCTCAAATATATATCCCCTCTCACGTGAAGCCTTCCCCCTTCTTTAATTCCATTTCGTCTTTTCTTTACTTTGTTTTTTTCTTTACTTTGTATAAACTTCCAAAACTTTGTATACAAAAGAAAACCTTCCTTTAATGTTTTGTTTGTTTCCTTAATAAGGTGCCACCAAGGTGTGCTCTTAACTTGCCACCTGTCCCTGGTGACTCATCATGCCTTGTGGCCATGCAGAGTGGGTCTACGTGTTGTGTCCAGTGGCATCTCAGATTTTGGCATTTTTACAACTTTATGTCTTTGCGTAGAGCTCGTCGCCCTAGTTGCTCTCGCAGTTCACTTGCCGAAATCGGCGTCCAGGTTTGAAAGATGTGAGCTTCGGAAGTTTGCTGCTTCTTTACTCGTGGACCCGTTCTGCACTTGTTTTGTCCCTTTGGAAACTTTGACTCTAATCAGGCTCTGTTGGGCTTCACTGTGGTTGAGTGGGAAGACTTCAAGTATGCAAAGTATTCCCGTACTTTGATGCATGTTTTATTCTCATATTCACGTTAATTGTGGAAACCTGCAAAAGTACGAAAATATAATTATTTCATGATTATTGAACATATAATTAACCAAAATGCTATGTCTCTCGGGGTTTAGTATTAAAGTTTTAGGTGCCTATCACACCACCCCTAAACAGTACTTTGCTTGTCCTCAAGCAAAGAAGAGACATTAAAACGATAAGTGGCAAAAAATGTGATGTCCTAAACTAAGTCTCATTTCGCAGAGTGCGGTTGCATTGATCGTATGCAACAAGGCCTTAAACCACTAGGAATTCCCTAGTAGACGAGTTATAGCCTCGTGAGAGTTTTCTAGAGAAGATACTCACAAACTTTATTTATAATACAACGACTCAGTAACAAAGGCTTGTTCCCTTAATTAATCTTAGATATCTATACATCTTACTAGCGGGGAAACAAGGATTAATTCTTTTGAAATTCAAGTTAATATACATACAATAATTAAAACATCTATATATGATCATGTATGCAGTGATCTTTACAATGAAATGTACGAGCATGGCCGTTTCTGGATCCTCTGGATAGCGTCCTTAAGTAGATTCTCACAGGTATGTGCCAAAACACAATTTCTCTCTTATTTTTCCACTCAAGTTTTGCTAACTCCAGTGTGTTGTGGGCACACATTTCCTCACATACTCAATGACAGTCAGAGGAGCCGAGGTCGAGAATTCACATCTACTAATTATTACACCATCCTACTCCTAATTGAGCTAGAGGTCTTTATTAGATGTTATGGGGCTTAGGTGGTAGTGTAGAAGAAAATAGAATGGAAAATTCAAAAATGATACGTATGAGAGAATAAGGTCTTCGAGATATTTACACTAGAGAAATCCTTATTTTCTTTCCTGCTTCTAACATGAGTTTCCATACTTGACTTTTTTAAGCTTTTGTATTCCCTTTTGATTTGATTTTGGGAGAAATTCTAACTTTGATTTTCCTTTTGATTTTTTTTTGGAAACATATTTCTATTTTTCTTTTTCTTTTCTTTTGAAGCAGGTAACTGATTTTGATTTGTGACAAGTTTTTCTCTTCATTTTTCCACACGTCATCCTATTTCTCATACCCATCATCTAGGTGGGCTTATTTATTTGTGGTTAATAGATAGGTAATGAATTTTTGGTGAAATAGAAAGGGTTAATGAAAGGTTCAGTGGGGCGACTAGCGGTAAAATTTTTTACAGGTGTGAATTTTTGGCTATATCGATCCAAAGAAGGCCTAAATTCTCGCCTAGGATTTGGGTAGTGATCAAGTAAGTAGACGTGTGAACTTCTCTGTTCGGAAAAACTACTCTTTTGTGTCATTACTCACATATTACATATTTTTAGGCTATTTGATTAGATTCTCACAGGATATGGAAATTATGTTGTCTAACCATAGGTCCCAGAAACTTATTACTATGTACATTTAATGATAGTCAGTGCATGAATGCTCATGAAAAGATATAAAAACAATTGCATATGTATTAACTTAAGTTTCTAAGAACAAATCCTAGTTCTAATGCTAGGGTGAGATTTCTAGAAATTTTTCTTCACAGAAAAGAAAACGAGACTTTGTCACTAAATACACTTATTTAGACAGAAAATAAAACTATATACAACCTATAAATGCTTAATTTTTGCGAAAGGTTCTAACTACCCCTAAACAAATGGACGTTGTGTCCTCAAAGTGTCAAGATGAAGAAAGAATATATCTGAGAGGCTTGAGCAAAAATATAGCTGACATCTTCAACAGAAAATTATGCTAACACAACATATATTATACAACACAAAAGTGAAAGAACACTGTTAGGTTATTTATTTTTCACATCAAAACATAAAACAACAAATATGTACATCAACTTACACTGCCCTAATTACGAATTAGGTGTATGTCCATTCTCACTTCATTTCTATCGAAGTACCATTCCTTTGCGTCACGCTAGTTTATCATGGTCTGCCAAACTTCGCTCCACTTTCTCTTTCTAGAGGTGTCCAAATTAGCTATCATGTCTCTCTGTCTTTAGGGAAGCAACGAACGTACCTCAGGTACCTTGAAGAGTGCCGATGCCAAACCCTAAATCACAAAGAATGAATTATCCTGTTCGTCGGACACATAGAATCTACACGTACCCAGTCATGAAAAGTGGCCGCAAATTGTGGGAAGAATGTCCTCATTAGCCGGCATGCGGTAACTAGCAAAGTGATATAATGCAGTCGAAAAAGACGAGCCCTTTTCTGGTTCTCAATGACAAGGTTCATGATGTCGAAGGCAGCATGTTGCTGAGCAAGAGCATGGAAAGCCTTGCAAGCTACTTCAGAGGTAGTGGAAAAATGTTAATCCCCCATGATGTTCATAAGGATAAATAACATGGTAGCCCTGACATTCATTGTCATACTTGCCAGGGGAATTGTTCTGTCTAGCCATCGTCCACGTTCATCACATTCAATGACTTGGGTAAGGCCATCGCCATAGAGGGCGGCGAAATCTTCCCAAAAGTAGTGATTAAAGGTGTTTTGTATGAGGTATTAAAGGGGGGGGGGGTGACACTCACTCCTTTTTGTGTTTATGAGATGGTATATGGATGATGTAGATAGATGATGTAGATGGATGATGATCATTGAACAAAATAGAAGCGTATCAAAACCTAATTATCCCTCAATAAGTAAAGGATGAGTAGCGTATCGTTCCACTTTTAAGTGTATGTTATGTGAAGGACATGACTGGAAAGGGGGTTTGAGGGATTAAAAACTATGATTATAGAGATTTTAGATTCTAATGCTAAACTAAACTAAATTAGCTAAACTATTGAGAATTTATAAGAGAGGGAATTCAAGAGATTAAAATCCACGAATACTTTTGACCTATGACCTTTTGCTTCATGGTTGTTCTTACAAGTATACTACAATTAGGCAATCGAGCGAGTGTCGATACCCTCTTGGACGAAACATCATTAACAATTAACTCTACTTAAGGTTGTTCCTATGTTTATGCTATTAATATATTCTTTCCGTTTATGTAAGCTCGGGCAGCCATTCAATGTATTACCGAAAGCAACATCAAGGAGTACTTTCTAATAGGACGACCATTCAATGAATCACCACTTAAGACAAACACAACGAATACTTCCCCTAGGCAACCACTCCCTGAGCTACCCCTTCTAAGGCAACACAAAGAATACTTCCCTAACTCTAAAGAACTATACTACTAGAAGAAAAGTAAAGAACACTAGCATGATATTAATATTGCAAAACATAAACCCTATTCTATACTTCCATCCTCTCGTGTGGGCAATGAAACTAATAACTAAAAACATAAAGAACTAACCTGATTGAAGAGCACCATGAACCAGAAGAATCATTAAACTTTAAGCATCGGCTTCATCTCCTCCCTTGAAGGAGAAGATTAGCCTTCCATAAAGAAGGAAGAACACAAAGAACGAGAAGAAGAAGAGTTGAAGAACATAAGACTAGAAAGACTAACTTATTAAGACTCGGCTAGTTAAAACTGAATCTTTTATTATTAATCTCTCTCTGCTTCAAGTTCTGGAGACAAGAATATAAGTGAATTGGTAAATTACATGAGGCACTTAGGTCCTCTATTTATAGGGGTTACAATGAGTTCTAGAAGCATTCCAAACCGCCATTTGTTTCCTAGTACAAATCAACTTCTTTTAGAGTTTAACTTCGTCTCCAAAACTGAGAAGGAATTGGCTATAGTGTCATTTCATGCGTCTAGACGCACGATCCATGCGTCTCAGACGTGAGCAATTTGTCTAGACGCGGGATCCATGCGTCCCAAATGCAGAAGTCTATTTTGTCTCTTCTGCTCTATCTTTCTATCCTCTTTTGCGGGCTTTGGTCCAAGCAACGAATCCTTTGTCCTTGGGATTCCAAATAGGCTTTAAAATAGGTCAAAGTTGCATCTTTAATAGCTTCAATTCCTTGGCCTTCTCCATGATTGTCCACGGGCTTCCTATGTGATCCTTAATGCTCCGAATTGCTCTGTTTTACCCTTTTTTCTCTAATATTCCACAAAACTATCTTTTTCACATGTAGAATCATAAAACATAACTTACAAATACTATTAGTCTACTAAGATGGCTAAACAAGAGGCATAATCGAGGGTAAAATTGCTCTTTTTGAGCACTTATCACAACTCCCAACTAGCCTTTTGCTAGTCTCTTAGCAAATAAGATAAAAAAATAGATAAGTGATCAAAATCACATCCTAATAACAAAAATAAAATCCTAACTCACTTTCGCAGGCATCGTGATTGCATTTACCATATGCAACAAGGCTTTAAACCTTTAAGTTCCCCAAAAAGGACGAGTTATAGTCATAAAAATCAATCAATAACATGTTCAAGAATGATAATATTTTTTAGAGAGAAAAATTCCTTACCCACTTAGTGCTTACTCCAACAGACGGTCTCTATTGCTAACTACATTGCTACAAAGACTCATAGATTATGATGGGAGATAATAAAAATTGACAAAATTCTCAATCAAGGCTTATGTGTGTACTTAGTCAATCTCCTATACTCTCCTATCCAAAAAATGGAATCCCTAGTTTACCTTTAGACAGATAATCTCGACTTTCAATCCTCACCAATCATACTCTCAGAAAAGAATCTCTCAGAAGCTAGATGGTATACTATTTTACCTCATGTATATGGGGAAAAGAATAATGAATATGAACATCCCACATACAACCTTAAAAAACATACTTCTAGATGACAGTAGTCTCATGGAAAGAATGTCAATCACATATAGAGTGTTGGGTCCTTCACTTTAGCATCCTCTCACCTATTCTAGACTTTGTACCATACTGTAGTGATAAGTCATGGGTTGTAACTTGGCTTAGGTATTGGTTTAAGAAGGAAAGGTAAAAAGGATTCTAAGGTTGTTTCTGAAAATACTAAGGGTTTTACTTCATTCTTTGGAAGATTTCTTCAAATTCTGTATTGCAGAGAAAATTCTTCCTCCGTCTTAGCTTTTCCATCCATTCTGTTCAACTTTTTTTCTCCGTCTTAGCAGTATAGAATATATATCCCAGATTCATCATTAAAATTCATTTTTCTCATGCTGCTGATATAGAAACAAAAATATTTTTGTTTTTTTGAAAACTAATTTTCGAAATTCATTTCTCAAGTACACCCTCCCCCTACTTATGCATGCATTGACCTCAATGTATAAAGAAGTAAATGAAATGGATGAGAAAAATGTAGGATATTACCATTGATGTTGAATATCATAATTAGTTCAAGAAACAAAGCAAATATTTTTAGGTCTTTTTACGTCAAATCCCCAAGACGTAATGTGAGTCTTTTAAAGTCAAATTCTCAAGACTTTTGAGTCATTTATAGTCAGATCCTCAAGACTAGTATTCCCACCCACAAACTAACAGGTGGTGAACATTTAGGTTTCCTTCTTAAAAGTGATCTCTCAACAACATGCTTACTTCCTGTAGATATTTTATACTCGGTCTACTAGAGTTATGAGACTTTGACTCCGACACTTGCAACTCCTCTCAGTAAAGGATAAAGTTATGAAAATCTAAGAGCCCGGCTATCAGTGGCGCTTATACTAATGAGATCCTAAGGAGTCAAGCTTACGACGCTTGACTTCCTTATGCAAAAAACTTAAACTAGACAGAGTAACAGGTTTAGCAAGACATAGAATGTAATCTTTAAGGTGTGTAGGTAACTTACCCCAATTTTCCGCTTCAACAATGGTCTGATAAACCGGATCCTTGAGAAAAACGGCCTCCACGTCTCCAGTAGGTAACTCTAGAAAAGACTTTAGTCGATAAGCGTTGACTTTGAAACGAGTCCTTCTCTTTATGTCTTCTACTTCAATAGCTCCAAAAGGTGTGACATGTCTTACAACAAATGGTCCCATCTATCTTGATCTCAACTTTCCAGGGAAAATTTCTAGACGAGAGTTGTAGACCAGAACCTTCTGTCAAGGTTCAAATTCTCTCTTCAGAATTCTTATGTCATGTAATGCTTTAGTCTTATCCTTGTAAATTCTTGACTTATCATAAGCATCACTTCTCAATTCCTCTAATTCACTAATCTGAAGCTTCCTCCTTTCTCCTGCTTGATCTAGGCTAAAATTCATCTCTTTCACTGCCCAGTAGGCTTTATGTTCTAACTCAACAGGTAGATGACACGCCTTTCCATATACCAAGCGATAGGGTGACATCCCTATATGTGTTTTGAATGCTGTTATGTATGCCCATAGTGCATCTTGGAGTCTAAGAAACTAGTCTTTCCTAGATGGATTAACTGTCTTCTCCAAAATACTCTTGATTTCCCTATTCGAAACTTCTGCTTGACCATTACTTTGAGGATGATATGGTAAAGCTAGCTTGTGAATTACTCTATACTTTGCCATAAGATTCCCAAATATACGGTTACAGAAGTGAGAACCGTTATCACTGATGATGGCTCTCAGTGTTCCAAATCTTGGTAGAATGTTATTCTTCAGAAAGTCCACGACGACTTTATGATCGGTGGTCTTTGTAGGAACTGCTTCAATCCACTTTGAAACATAGTCCACAGCCAGTAGAATGTAGGTGTAACCAAAAGAAGGCGGAAATGGTCCCATGAAATCTATACCCCATACATAAAAAATTTCTGAGATAAGTATCGGTTGTTGAGGCCACTTGAACCTTTTCGAGGTCTTACCCAAAAATTGGCATCTCGGACATGCATCTTTAAAAAGAGTAGGCCAATAGAATCCAGCTTGTAATACTTGTCTGCAGTACGTTGCGGGCCAAAGTGTTCTCTGCAAGGCTGATCGTGACAGAATGATAGAATGGATTCCTGTTCCGATTATAGGATGCATCTTCGAATAATCTGATCCGAACACTTCTTGAATAAGTATGGATCATCCCAAAAATAATATTTGGCCTTTGAGTAAAATAAATCTTTTTCTTGCTTGCTCTAGTGCGATGGTACCTTGTCGGTCACAAGATAGTTTGCGATGTGGCCATACCATGGTACTTCTGATATACTGAACAATTGTTCATCAGGAAAAGTCTAACATATTTGTAAGTTGTCTTCCGCATTCTCCACTAGCAATCTAGAAAGGTGATCATCAACGACATTCTCTGTTCCTTTCTTATCACGTATCTCCAAATCAAATTCTTGTAAAAGTAGTATCCATCGGATCAACCTAGGCTTGGCATCTTGCTTAGCGAGTAAATGACGTAAGGCAGCATGGTCAGTATAGACAATCACCTTTGAACCTATTAGATATTGTCGGAATTTATCGAGAGAATAGACGATGGCTAAGAGTTCATTCTCAGTGGTAGAATAATTAATCTGAGCTCCATTTAGAGTCTTGCTAGCATAATAGATCACGTACAACACTTTCTTGTCTCTTTGTCATAGAACGGCTCCTATAGTATAATTAGATGCATTACACATGATCTCAAATGGCTGGCTTCAATCGGGCGCACGAATTATTGGTGTTGAAGTGAGTGCTTCCTTTAACTTGATAAAAGCTTCGACACATGAAGTATCAAAAACAAAGACAATATCTTTCCCTAACAAATGTGACAGTGGTTTTGCAATTATGCTGAAATCCTTGATGAATCGACGGTAGAATCCCGCGTGACCTAGGAAGGCACGATATCTTTTACAATTCTTGGTTTGGGTAGATCCTTTATAATATCAACCTTTACTCGATCTACTAGAATTCCTTCCTTTGAAACTTGGTGACCCAACACTATCCCTTCTTTTACCATGAAGTGACACTTTTCCCAGTTCAGAACTAAGTTGGCATCGTAACAAGGTTTAAGGACTAAGAAGAGATGGTGTAGGCAATCCTCAAAAGATGATCCAAAAAATGAAAAATCGTCCATAAAAACTTCCATGTATTTTTCCACCATGTCATAAAAAATACTCATCATGCATCGCTGAAAAGTGGCCGGTGCATTGCACAGACCAAAAGGCATAACGACGGTAGGCGAATGTTCCGAACGGACATGTGAATGTGGTCTTCTCTTGGTCCTCAGGGTGAATATGGATTTGAAAATATCCTGAGTAACCATCAAGAAAGCAGTAGTAAGCTTGTCCAACTAATCTTTCTAACATCTGATCGATGAATGGCAATGGAAAATGATCTTTCCTCGATGTGCTATTCAGCTTCCTGTAATCGATGTAAACTCTTCATCCAGTCTGAATCCTGGTTGGAATCAACTCATTGTTCTCGTTCTCGATCACTGTGGTTCCGGACTTCTCCAGCACAACTTGAACTAGACTAACCTATTGACTATCAGAAATAGGGTAGATAATGCCGGCGTCAAGGAGTTTGACGACCTCTTCTCTAACTACTTCCTTCATCTTTGGGTTAAGCCTTCTCTGTGGTTGCTTAGAAGTCTTGGAATCCTCTTCCAAATGAATCCTATGTTGAACTATCATAAGACTGATCCCCTTGATATCATCAATTGTCCAACCTATAGCTGACTTGTATTTCTTTAAAAGTGCTACTAACTTTGATTCCTGCTCCTTAGTCAAATCTGATGCAATGACAACTGGGTAGGTTCCCAAATCTCCCAAGAAAACATACTTGAGTGTAAACGGCAAATGCTTCAATTCTAGCTTATGCGGCTCCTTCTTAAGCTCTTTAGATGGTCCATCAGGAATAGGTGATTCAAATTTTTCTTTGAACTTGCTATCATCCATGACAGGTGATGAATCCAAAATCGCATTGATTGCCTCGACACTAAGTTCCTCACAATCTGAGTCCGTCAGAGCTTTCAATAACTCGTTAGCATGATATGAATGAGTTAGTTAATCCTGCGCTAACGCTTCAATCATGCATACCTTGTTCACAACACACACCTCCTGTGGTTGCTGTAACATATGGAAAACATTGGTCTCGACTTTCATATTACCAAAGGATAACATCATACTACCATTTCGATAGTTGATGAGTGCATTTGCTGTGGCCAAGAATGGTCTGCCTAGAATAATTGGTATCTACCTACCAGATGTAGGTTATGTGGCGAGTACTATGAAATCAACTGGATAATAGAAATCTTCGATCTTGACTATGACGTCTTCAATGATTCCTCTAGGTATCTTCACTGATCTATCTGCCAACTGTAAAGTAACATCGATTGGCTTTAGATCCTTCAAGCCCAACTTCTCGTAGACGAAATATGGTAGAAGATTCACATTGGCACCTAAATCTAATAAAGCTTGCTCCTCCAAAGAATCTCCAATTCTGCATGTAACAGTTGGACTTCGGGATCTTTCGGGCCACAACCGCTAGATTCGTCAGAGGTAACGATGAACATCTTTGAGTGATAAAAGCTTCTTTCAGAATGTTGGTCTTCTTTTTCACTAGATCTTTCACGAATTTGGAATACGAGGGAACTTGCTTGATGGTGGTCAGAAATGGGATATTAATATGCAAATTCTGAAATACATCGCAAATCTCCTTGTACTAGTCATCCTTTCTGGTATTCACTAGTTTCGAAGGAAACGGTGCTGGCGGATTCTTCAATATCGGTTCTCTTCTTTCGGCTTCGGTTGACTTGGTAATGATAGTGGGAGGACAGTGGAGTCACTCGTGATGGCTTCTTCTTACTTACTTCCACAGTAGTTCCTTCAACTTCTTTTGCAATAGTTTCTTCAGCAGGTGGCACAACACTAGATATATTTGGAATGTTAGAACTGGGTGGGATGGTGGGGACATAAGTTACCTTAGGCTCTGTAGAATCTTTTCCTGGTTCATAGACAATCTTGTTATCAACTTTCTTGCCTGACCTCAGAATGGTGATAGCATTAACTTGGTCATTCGACTGAGTAATCTCCAGGTTATCCACCTGCAGGACACCTTTTCCTTTCAGATTTGGCTCCGGCTGGCTTGGTACTGCTCCTTTTGATCTCTTTGTCAAGGTGGCAGCGATTTGGCCTATCTGGCCTTGAATGACACTAAAGTTATTCTCCAACTTTTGGGTTCTTTGATTTGTCTGTTTCAGCTCATTGACAATGGTGGTGATAGCTTTTTCCAGATGTGGGATAACTGCTTTGCTCGACTGAGGCGTAGGGGCAATATATCCACTCATAAGATCTAGTACTAACTCTCTGTTTGTGTTGGCTTGGTATTGCGGGTTTCGTATTTGTTGATTTCTGTATGGTTCTTTGGAGGTTTTGAACCGATCATCGGTTATTCAGGAACCGATTTGGTGATTTTGGAATCCCGGAGGAAAATTCCTCTAATTTGTATTTTGTGGCTTCCAATAATTCTCGTCCCCGATTGAACCGGTTATTTCTTCCTAAAGAATTGATACTACATGCCCTGCATTAGTATCCGGATAAAAATTTAACACGCCCGATTGGTGTGGCATTCATCAGAACATAGCTCACAAATGGCATAACAAGGCTTGGATGGCTGAGGTTTAGCTTGGAAATTGTTTGCTTTTGGAGGATTCATGGAGAATTGATCAAACTTCTTGTTCAGAGTTTCAAGTCTTGTTGATAGGCTTGCCATAATTGATAGCATTGCTTGATTTGGGTCTTCTTGAATTTGGTTGCCAAATTGCTTCGGCACCCCCTCCACTCTAGCTACGTCCTCGTTGCTAGTACTCCATTGTTGAGTGTCTTCAGCTAAATTCTCGAGAAAGTTGTAGGCTTCCTCTCTATCCAATGATGTAAACTTACCTTGATGCATTAACTGTATCATTTGCTTGTTCATAGTAGAAAGTCCTCGAAAGAAAAAATGAGCCAGTGTGCTTTTATCATAACCATGATATGGACATGAAACTAGAAGATTGATAAGAGCCCAAAACTGTAGTTTTAACCCCTTAATAATCATACTTTTAGACCAATTATGTGAATAATAAGTAAGAGTTAATACTGATTACGTGTTTTTATGCATTTCAGGCTTCAAAGTCTATTATGTGTAGAAATGTGCCACTTTAGCGAGATAAAGGAGCAATGGTTGGTTGCTAAGGAGTTCTGTGATTAAAGGCCAAGATTCAAGAAGACAAAGCCTTTCTAAAGCCCGGTCAAAGTTGAAAAGTCAAAGTCAACGCGGGCAGAAACAACACACAAAGTCAGCGGAACTTCCGAAGACTATATCTTTGGACTCAGACCTTAGAATTGGGCCTACCTTATGTCAAAACGACCGGCTCGGAAAGAGCTTTCCAATTGTCCAAGACTTGACCTAATCAGAGGAGCAAAAGTGGACGAAACATCTGTCGAAGCCAACTGCAGCTGAAGAGCCCATTTTGGACTAAAGAAATTGGGTTTTGGGCCTGATTCTCTGGCCCAAAACATGGCTCCAAGTCCATGCACGATTTTTGGATCTGAAAGTATAAAAACAAAAGCTTGACTCTTTGTTAATGGCAGATAGTTAGACCTAGATTAGAATTAGATTAGTTAGCCTCCATTAATGAGTTTTAGAACTTAGTTTTAGAATTTCATTTCTTGTTTAGATTAATTTCTTGAATCATTGAATATCATTCATTAGATAAATAAAATAGTTATTATTCTTGTCATTTCAATTTTTGTTATTTCAATCTATTAGATCTAGTTTTAATTATTGTTGGTTACCATTTCTTAGTTGTTAATTAGATTTTAATTATTGTTTAATTTAGATTAGTAAATTTTGAATCTTGATATTATGTTTAGTTTAGATTCATATGAAAATGATTGCGGAATGATTCGCGGCTAAATCTCCATTAGAGGGGGTTGAGAAGCCTTGATGAAAGCTTGATTCCGATTATCGTAGAGTCGTCGTAATTTCTATTCCACTCTAGAAACGATTAATTCGCCATGAGAATGGGTTTAATCGTTCACATGCTAGTTATGAATTGGTAGAAATGTCATGTGTAATTAGGGATTAGGAAGAACCAATTGTTCTGCATAGCAGTTCAATTCGGATTATGACGATTCGTCGTTAGTGAGTTAAGTTGAGTTAAGGTGGAATCAATCCCTCCTAATTCCTTATTATAGAATCAATGTAGTATTTCCGTAGTTGAATCAATTATAATTTGTATCTTGTGGGTAGTTGCATCGTAGTATAATTCCCCCTCTTAAAACTCTCATTAGACTTAAGACCGATTAGTTAACTATGAAATCATTCCATGTTAGAGAACTAGGAGTGGAACGAATTTGTTACTCCACTCTGTTTCGATAGAATTGAGAGTAGAAAACTTGATAAATATAGACTCGTAATAAGTTTTAGTTTACTTACGTTTTGAGTTTCAACGTTCATTTTGTAGGTAAACTGTCATTTTATCATTTATCAAATGGCGCCGCTGCCGTCTTAGTTTCACTTTAGCATTGTTTTCATAGTATAATTAGTCATTTTTAAGTCCCATTAAACCCACCCACCCTTGTTTGATTCATACCGGTGGTTGTCCGTTTCAGCATTGAAAAGTTTCGCGAAAAATAACACGGAGCGATCAAGGCTTCAAAGCGAAAGCGCTTCAAACGCTGGAACCTTGAGCGCGACCCGCCCCCATATCGAGCGCAACCCGCCCTAAAACACTGTAACTTGAAGTTACACGGAGCGCACCCGCGCCCAAAGCAAGCGCACCCGCGCCCTAAGCTAAATTTTTCCGGATTTCTACAGGTTTGTTTCGAACTTCGATTTTTTAAGTTTTTCAGTGTTCTAACTTGTTATATACACTGAACACGCGTAAACAAGACACTATTCATAAGCGAAGCAAGGACGCAATCAGGTATTCCTTTCTTCCATACCTCGCATCTCCAGTTAGAGGTTTATACTAATATATCAAGATTGTTTGGAGGGTTGTCGTGTTTAGACTTAGTCTTGCATGAGATTAAGGTCTGGTCGAAAAAAACAACTAACGTAATTACACGGCAACGTCAACAAACAAGTCTATCTAGTTTCCCACCCACTACACCTCTAGCTACTATTTCACACACACCACCGATATTATGGTGAAGAAAGAGAGACTCCTCTCTCGACTTTTATAAAGCCTCGAGCGATAGCCCTAAATCTTGCATCGCTCTAGCGGACCGATGGGGATTTCCAGATCCCCCAAATATATTTAATTTGTTACCCGTTTTCCATGGTTTAGACCATGAAAAACCTTACCAACACATGCGTAGGATTGAACAAGTCCTTACAACATTCCACCATCCTACGGTTGGTGCGGAACAAATTAAATTGAGGGTATTCCCTTTCACCTTAGTCGATAAAGGCGCCTTGGTTAAGCGCCCAAGCGCCTAATTCTGTGGACTCGTGGGCCAAACTTGTTCAGCTGTTTATGGAACATTTTTACCCACGGATGAAATGCTTTCCAAGATTCACTTCTTTCGACAGAATCCTCATGAATCATTTTCAGAGGCTTGGAATCGTTTCACCGATCTCCTTATAGAGTGTCCACACCATCACCTAGCAACAGACACATTAGTTCGTGCCTTTTTCAAAGGACTTCTACACCACCATAAAGAAGTCCTAGACATAATGAATGGGGGTAGTTTCCTAAGTAAAGGAGCCTCAGAGGCATATAAATTTTTGGAAGATCAGACTAAGCTGTAATAATAATGGGGGGGGGGTAGTGACGATTACTCCCGCCCGCTAGTTCTTCTTCAATGATTTAAGGCTACCAGTATGTTTGAGGTTAAATCAGATCCTGAGCTTAAAACTCTAATTGAATCCCTCACAAAAAAGGTAGAGGCCATTTCTGTACAACAAAAGCCTATCCCCGTCATGAATGTAAATTCAAATCCATGTAGTTTCTGTTGGAGTCCTGAGCTTCCCGACTCCCACTGTCCTATAGCCTATGAACATTCTTGTTCCATTAATAGTGAACCTAACGCCCCTTGGAGACAAAATCCCAACTTCGGTTGGAGAAATAACCACCAAGTCACACCTATAGGGTACAATAATCAATATGTTAGGCCAACGCACAGTTATAACCAAGCTCTACCACAACAAGGACAGGATCAGGGTAATTATAATAATTATAACAACCAAGCGCAACCTCGACAAAGTCAAGCACAAGGTCAATGTAGTTATAATAATTATAATGCTAATAGAGGTATCGTTCCGGTAAATAATAACTATCACAATCTGCCCATAAATAATCAACGCGAGATAGTTCCAGTCACACCACCCGTGACTACTACACCCACACAACCGGATCGTCTTGACACCTTCATAGAAGTGAGCCAACAACTTTTCCAAACCATGGCTCAATCTAACCAACACATTCTACAATCCGTTAATAATTTAAACCAACAGTTAGCCCAAGAGAAAGCCCAACCAAAAGGCGTGTTTCCGTGCCGATATACCCAACCCCTAGAACAAAGAAACAGCCTTTGAGGTAAACGGTAATACTAGTACGGAAACTACAACCATAGGTGAGCTAAATGCCATCACCACTCTCCGTTCTGGAAGAGTGGTTGATAACAAAGTAACTATGCCTATAGATCAGTACTCCTTACACTGGATATCGAACTAGATACCAAAATAGAAACTGAAGAACCTACCACTGTAGAGGTACTAGTTAAACCACAACCTAAGAAACAGAAAGCCAAGGTTACACATCAAGTCGAGCCATACGCTAAATATAGAGTGAAACCACCGTTCCCTCAGAAATTAGCCATGCTAACCAGGGATACTAACTTTGAGGAGATTAGGAATGTTTTCAAAAATCTAACGATAAACCTTCCTTTTCTCAAAGCTATAAAAAAGCTACCTAACCACGCTAAGTTTCTTAAGGAGTTGTGCACTACTAGGCGTAAGACCAACATACCTAAAGACGCCTTTCTAACTGAACAGTTCCCAACTTTATCCGAAAATAATGGAATTGTTAAGTACAAGGACCCTGGTCGTCCTACTGTACAATGCACCTTAGGAGATTCTCACACGATGACCGCGCTACTAGACCTGGGGGCTAGTGTTAACTTACTCCTGTTTTATTTGTATAAACAAATAAGTCTAGAAGAGATGCAACCTACTAAAATGACATTGCAATTAGCTGATCGGTCTATTAAGTATCCTAAGGGTGTGGTTGAAAACGTCTTTGGTTAAAGTCCAAAATTTTTACTACCCAACCGACCGTTATCCTCGACACGAAGTCACTAACGACTCTGTACCTATCATTTTAGGGCGCCCCTTCTTGGCTACACGCCAACGACTCATAAAGCGCTGCGATGGTTCGATGTCCTTGTCCTTTGGCCATCTTTCGTTGAGGTAAATGTTTCAAAAAGCGAGGACACAAGATATCCGATTCATCTACAAATGGAGAGGTTAGCATGATTGAGAGCTTAGCTCAAGATTACTTCAAAAACATGTTTTCGGAGAAACAGATTAACAAATTCCTTTTTCCTTCGAAATTCGACTTTAACAATGACTCTTTGGTAGTAGGCTAAATCGAAGAAGAATTCTCGCGAACTCTTTTGGTAACCGCTTCTTTACCACCAGCGAGTCCCCTTGCCAACAACCATTCATCCCTTGATGCTATGACGGAAGATGAATTTTTCAATCTCTATCCCAGTGATCCTTTTGACCCACCTATTGAGGAATGTCTTGCATATATCAAGATTTCTGATGATATGGACTTGAGAGCTCTAGCTGAGAATCATTCACCTTCCACCACCAATATTCCCCACCCTCCACCTTTTCAAAGGAACCTCGAGTTTGCACTCGATCATTTAGTTTCTCTTGTGCTTCATGATTTTTTAAATCCACCTAGTAAACAAATACTTCCCAAGGATAAACCACTTGACACCTTCATTTTCAGACTTGAGACAGTCCCTAACTACACCATGAATGAGTTTTGTGCTAAACCCACATCCTCATTTTTTTTCATGTTTTCCCTCTAAAACTTATCATAATCCACCATATCTGCCACAACCATTCACTTTTCCACACTTATTCACTAGGACACCCTCTCGTTCAAAGATGAAACATAAGGTGCATGCTCGGTTATGTTATAGGTCTATCCGACTTCGCTTTCATTCCACTAGGCTGCGTCGTAGGAAATCTTGGTGCTTGATTGTATTTGGATATGTTTTCTGTGATATTTATTTATGGAACGATCCACAACTATTTCGGTTGTTGATATATGATAAACTACATATTCATACATATGTTTAGATAAAGTCTCGAGTATCTGACTATAAACGACTCAATTTTTGTGTTTGGTGCATTTCCTTTCATTTCCATATATTGGTGAAAGCACCATTCGGGTAACCGGGCCCTCCCTATGGAGTGTGTGGTTGTAAGTACCGGATCCTAAGTCCACGTTTTCCACTCTTGCATGTTTTCTTGGTTTTTGAGTCATGTTTCTCTATGGTGTGAATTATGTCTTTACTGCTTATTGTTTTCCTTTATATTAAACCTAATTCATAAAAAGTAAAAAAGTTTAAAGCTATAAAAATAGTAATCTAACAAGTGTCGGAATCGACTTTTAAAAAGAGACGTTTTAAAACAAATTTTTACAAACCTGTTTTCAAAAATTTGTTGGGGGGGGGGTGTTGGTTTTTCATTCTTGATCACTCAAATTCCTATTCTTACCCCCACCTCGCTCCCTTGAAGAGTAGCTAGATTTCTTCTTGTTTGTTGTTTTGATATTGTTTTTTATTATATTTAGTAGATAGGATGTTATGTTGTTAAATTCCGTAGTTAATTTTCACTTTTGTAGTGAAATGTTGTTTGAATGACAATATTAATATAATATGGTTATTTTCATTGTGTGTGGTTGTTTAATGTTGATCCCACTTTTCCAAATTGTTTGGGGGTGGTATTATGTAGTCCAACATGATTTTTATATGACCTCCTTTTTTTTAGAAGTTATTTCGGAGTCAGGGTGAGAATATTGCCGAATAGGCATATCTATGAATAAATATCATGGGAGGATGAAATCTCGATAAAATAGGTAGGATCTATCCTAAATTCAACCTAAAAGATGTTAGGGTTGTTTTAGAATCAAGAATATGAGTTGTTTCCGTTTTCGGGTTCGGAAATTTTAGTATTTTCGGAAATTGCCGGAAAAGCTTTTTGGCAACTTCCCAATTCGTTTTAGCAACTTAAAACCTATATAAACTTCATTCATTCTACACTCACAACTCACACTACACCTAACTTCCATCACTCACCTTTCACTCCCACGTTTCCCGTTGTTCGTCTCAATTTTCAACCATCGACACCTGAGCGCACTTAAGATTCCCAAGTAGAGCGACTTTGCTCTACACATTTTTCTAAAATTTAGCACTGAGTACACCTGCGCCCAAGTTGAGCGCGCCTCGCACCAAAACACTGTAAGTCAAAAAAAACCCCGAGGCGCACGCGCTTCAAATGGAGCTCTCCTCTGGCCGACTTCAGTAGACCCGTAAAGTTTCGTTTTTTCTGGTTGTTCCCGTGTCATTTGCAGCTGTTCCAGAGCATAGTTTCGAGATGACATCTCCTACAATAATACCAGAACAGTCTTTCAAAGATTTGTTCCAAAGCACTACTTATGGTGCTTGGTCTCGCGAGGTGATCACACACGTAGGCTAGGAACCGCTTATGGTTCTTGCTAGCATTTGTTCTTGGACTTGCCATGCCCGCTGAAATACAAGACCCATGGTGTTATTGGGTAGATAATATGCATGTCCGGGAGATAAGATAAGTTTTTAATTCCATTTAGTGTCTGCTTATGTCCCAAGCAATTTAATTCTGTTAACCCCATAATGGGTGGAACTCTTATAGAGTTGCGTCAGTTTTATATTAGTATGTTTTAACCCTGTTTTGTAGATGTTCCAGAATTTCATGCGTTTTCATGGTATTTTTCTACCCTCTTTATTTAAATGCTTTGAGGACAAAGCATGCTTCTTGTTTGGGGGTAGGCATAAAAACACGTGTAATTAAGGCATCTGTTAGGATATAGATATGTATAATATGCACTTGTTTTCTAGTTAAAATTTCAAAAATTCAAAAATATAAATAAATAAGTTATGCTATACACTTAGAAATATTGGTATTGTTTTCTTTCTCTATGCTCTTAACAATCTAGAAGTCTCAACGAGCTTTTGCATTAGAATAATTTTTAGAAACTTAGGTTAATATGTAGGTAATAATATTTGCATCTATCTATAAATATATTACATGAGTATCTATGATTGTTAGCAGATGAAGTTTTTGAAATCTAGGCTAGAGTACTTATTCTACAAATCCCGTGGAGAATATAGCCTAAAGCCTTATAAGAGTGAAACATTTGAGAAATGACACAAGGGAGAAGTAAAATCCGGATAGAGAAATCACACGTCCACTTGCTTGATCACTAAACCATATCCTAAGCGAGAATTTAGGCCCTCTTTGAGAATATAGCCAGAAATTCAAACCTATGAATTATTTTCCACTAGTAAGCCCCTCCGAGCCTTTTCTTTAGCCTTTCATAAACCACAAATCCTTTACCCCTGTTACAAAAAAAATAAAAAAAAAAAAAAAAAAAAAAAAAATCAACCTACCCAATTTAGAATAAGTCTGAGAATAGAATGAGGAAGAAAGAAGAAGAGAAAAACCTGTGTAAACAAAAATTAGTTAGTTGCTTCAGAAAATAAAGAAAAGAAGTTTCCATCCAAAGAAAATAAAAATAAAAATAGAAATAAAATAAAAACTCCAAAAAATAGAATAAAAGGAGTCAAAAGCCAAAGAAAAAGAAAAAAAATATGGCTAAGGATGGAAACAAAGTGTAGAAGCAAAAGTAAATAGCAAGGTTTTCTCTAGTTACATAATATGAAGACTCTATTATCTCAGACTTGTCCTTTTTGAATATCCATTTCCTTCCTTCTTAAACCATCTCCTAATCCTCAAACACCTAATAAAGACCTCTAGCTTAATTAGGAATAGGTTAGTGTGATAGTAAGTGGCAGATGTGTTTGATCGACTCCCGGCTTCCTTGTGTGTCATTGAGATTGTAAGGTAAAGTGTGCCCATCAAGCACTAGAGTAAATAAACTTGAGTGGAAAAATCAGAGTGTTGTATCTTGACTATTATTGTAAGAACCTACTTAAGGACGCTATTCCGAGTTTCAGAAACGGACCTGCTATTGCATTTCATAGTATTACTCATTGTATATATGTTTATTGTAGATGATTGATTATTATGCATATATTAGCTTAGGTTTTTGACTTGGTTATTCTTGTTCATAGCTAGTGAGATGTATAGATAATTTGGAGCATGAATAAGGAAACAATAGTTTTCTTTCTTAGTCGTTGTAGTATAGATGAAGTTTGTGAGTACCTTCACTGGAAACTCTCACGAGGCTATAACTCGTCCACTAGGGAATTCTTAGTGGTTTAAGGCCTTGTTGCATATGGTCAATGCAATCGCACTCAACGAAATGAGAGTAGATAGAACTCCATTTTTGGTCACTTATGCTAATTTCTCATATTTGCTTGAGGACAAACAAAATGCTGTTTGGGGGTGGTTGATAAGAGCCCAAAACTGTCGTTTTAACCCCTTAATAATCATACTTTTAGACCAATTATGTGAATAATAAGTAAGAGTTAATACTGATTACGTGTTTTTATGCATTTCAGGCTTCAAAGTCCATTATGAGCAGAAATGTGCCACTTTAGCGAGATAAAGGAGCAATGGTTGGTTGCTAAGGAGTTCTGTGATTAAAGGCCAAGATTCAAGAAGACAAAGCCTTTCTAAATCCCGGTCAAAGCTGAAAAGTCAAAGTCAACGCAGGCAGAAACATCACACAAAGTCAGCAGAACTTCCGAAGACCATATCTTTGGACTCAAACCTCGGAATTGGGCCTACCTTATGTCAAAACGACCGGCTCGGAAAGAGTTTTCCAATGGTCCAAGCTTTGAACCAATCAGAGGAGCAGAAGTGGACGAAACATCTGTCAAAGACAACTACAGTTGAAGAGCCTATTTTGGATTAAAGAAATTGGGTTTTGGGCCTGATTCTCTGGCCCAAAACATGGCTCCGAGCCCATGCACGATTTTTGAATCTGAAAGTATAAAAACAAAAGCTTGACTCTTTGTTAATGGTAGATAGTTAGATCTAGATTAGAATTAGATTAGTTAGCCTCCATTAATGAGTTTTAGAACTTAGTTTTAGAATTTCATTTCTTGTTTAGATTAATTTCTTGAATCATTGAATATCATTCATTAGATAAATAAAATAGTTATTATTCTTGTCATTTCGATTTTTGTTATTTCAATCTATTAGATCTAGTTTTAATTATTGTTGGTTACCATTTCTTAGTTGTTAATTAGATTTTAATTATTGTTTAATTTAGATTAGTAAATTTCGAATCTTGATATTATGTTTAGTTTAGATTCATATGAAAATGATTATGAATGATTTGGCTAAATCTCTCGTTAGAGGGGGTTGAGAAGCCTTGATGAAAGCTTGATTCCGATTATCGTAGAGTCGTCGTAATTTCTATTCCACTCTAGAAACGATTAATTTGCCATGAGAATAGGTTTAATCGTTCACATGCTAGTTATGAATTGGTAGAAATGTCATGTGTAATTAGGGATTAGGAAGAACCAATTGTTCTGCGTAGCAGTTCAATTCGGATTACGACGATTCGTCGTTAGTGAGTTAAGTTGAGTTAAGGTGGAATCAATCCCCCCTAATTCCTTATTATAGAATCAACATAGTATTTCCGTAGTTGAATCAATTATAGTCTGTATCTTGTGGGTAGTTGCATCGTAGTATAATTCCCCCTCGTAAAACTCTCATTAGACTTAAGACCGATTAGTTAACTATGAAATCATTCCATGCTAGAGAACTAGGAGTGGAACGAATTTGTTACTCCACTCTGTTTCGATAGAATTGAGAGTAGAAAACTTGATAAATATAGACTCGCAATAAGTTTTAGTTTACTTACGTTTTGAGTTTCAATGTTTATTTCGTAGGTAAACTATCATTTTATCATTTATCACAGATTATTGAATTTCTCCCAGCTTTGATGATATTCTTCAGTCACCTTCCCTTTGAAATTGCTGATGGCTTGCTGCATGACATCTATCTTATGGGGTGGGTAGAACTTGTTCATAAACTTTGTTCTCAACTTCTCCCTGTTGTTGAATTAATTAATCGGCTATGTAGTTAACCATTCAGATGCTTTACCTTCGAGTGAAAGTGGAAAAAGAATTAACTTGATACTCTCATCCCTGATATTCTGGTTCTTGAAAGTTCTAAGGACTGATTGAAATTTGTTCATGTGAACATAAGGCTGAACATTGTCTGAACCATTGAACTTTGGAAGCATAGAGATTACTGATGCTCTAAGTTCAAACCGGGTTAGCTTCTCGGAAAAACAATATCTTTGGGTGGGTCTCCAATGATTGGCGAATAGAAATCACTCAGCTTCTTCCTCTATTGTGCTTGTATGGGTGGGATAGCTTTAGGATTATTGATGTCCAAAACACCTCTATCATTGCGTGTGACCATTATATCAATCTCGCTAGTATTCTTGTGAGTCGGTTGTTAAACCTTGTCCACTATTGTGTTCTTATCAGATGATGATATGGACGATGGGGCACACACTAGAAAATGCTATGCGAAAATGACGAAAAACTATCGTACAATGCTTGAATAATATGCAACTATTCTAAATTATACTAAAATGTAAAACTACTTTCTTTCAATTGGGTTGGGCTTTGCAGCTAGTATCTCGCCTGTTGTCTAAAGCTGTCTCTTCTAGGGTTATGGTGAATCACTTGGATTGCTTAAGTACCACGGCCCACAGACGATAGTCCATATGTCAAGATTCAGACAAGAAACACTAGAGTTTGATATTTCACGGTGTTGGTTTACAACTTCAATTGTTGAAAAGGTCCTAAATGAAATTATACTAGAAAGGAATAATACTAAACTACGATGCAATTATACTAAGAATGAAATAAAAAGAATGAATATTCGACTAACCTGGATGGTAGATCTTGTCTTCGAGATGTCCTTCAAGCTTCTTTTTTTCTTAAAAGGATGGATGATGTGGCTAAAATTACCTCTAGATCCAAAGTTCTAATCTTGAAAGAAAATGTTAAACATAAACAACTTAAATCGGCAACGGCGCCATTTGACACTACCTCCTTTTTGTGTTTATGAGATGGTATATGGATGATGTAGATAGATGATGTAGATGGATGTTGGTCATTGAACAAAATAGAAGCGTATCAAAACCTAATTATCCCTTAATAAGTAAAGGATGAGTAGGGAATCGTTCCACTTTTAAGTGTATGTTATGTGAAGGACAGGACTGGAAAGGGGGTTTGAGGGATTAAAAACTATGATTGTAGAGATTTTAGATTCTAATGCTAAACTAAACTAAATTAACTAAACTATTGAGAATTTATAAGAGAGGGAATTCAAGATATTAGAATCCACCAATACTTTTGACCTATGACCTTCTACTTCATGGTTGTTCTTACAAGTAGACTACAATTAGGTAATCGAGCGAGTGCCGATACCCTCTTGGACGAAACATCGTTAACAATTAACTCTACTTAAGGTTATTCCTATGTTTATACTATTAATATCTTCTTTCCTTTTATGTAAGCTCGGGCAGCCATTCAATGTATTACCGAGAGCAACATCAAGGAGTACTTCCTAATAGAGCGGTCATTCAATGAATTACCACTTAAGGCAAACACAAAGAATACTTCTCCTAGGTAGCCACTCCCTGAGCTACCCCTTCTAAGGCAACACAAAGAATACTTCCCTAACTCTAAAGAACTATACTAATAGAAGAAAAGTAAAGAACACTAGCATGATATTAATATTGCAAAACATAAACCCTATTCTATACTTCCACCCCCTGGTGTGGGCAATGAAACTAATAACTAAAAACATAAAGAACTAACCTGATTGAAGAACACCATGAACCAGAAGAATCATTAAACCTTAAGCATTGGCTTTATCTCCTCCCTTGAAGGAGAAGATTAGCCTTCCATAAAGAAAGAAGAACACAAAGAACGAAAAGAAGAAGAGTCGAAGAACATAAGACTAGAAAGACTAACTTATTAAGACTCGGCTAGTTAAAATTGAATATTTTATTATTAATCTCTCTCTGCCTCAAGTTTTGGAGACAAGAATATAAGTGAATTGGCAAATTACATGAGGCAATTAGGTCCTATATTTATAAGGGTTACAATGAGTTCTAGAAGCATTCCAAACCGCCATTTCCTAGTACAGAAATCAACTTCTTTCGGAATCCAACTTAGTCTCCAAAACTGAGAAGGAATTGGCTACAGTGTCATTTCATGTGTCTGGACACACGATCCATACGTCTCAAACACGAGCAATGCGTCTGGACGTGCGATCCATGCGTTCCAGATGCGAAAGTCTATTTTGTCTCTTCTGATATATCCTTCTATCCTCTTTTGTGGGCTTTGGTCCAAGCAACGAATCCTAAAGCCTTGGGCTTCCAAATAGGCTTTTAAAATAGGTCCAAGTCGCATCTTTAATAGCTTCAATTCCTTGGCCTTCTCCATGATTGTCTACGGGCTTCCCATGTGATCCTTAATGCTCCGAATTGCTACGTTTTACCCCTTTTTCTCTAATATTCTACAAAACTCTCTTTTTCACCTGTAGAATCATAAAACATAACTTACAAACACTATTAGTCTACTAAGATGGCTAAACAAGAGGCATAATCAAGGGTAAAATTGTTTTTTTTGAGCACTTATCAGGGGGGAGGTGGTTGGCTGATTATAGGGAAGGTCCAACGCCATAGCAACTGTTGGCCTGTAAAAAAGATGTCTGGTGTTACCAATACGGATTGCAAATCCGTTCAAAAAGAAACCTTGTGCAGTAGGTGTATCCTCCATATGATCATAAAAATAAGCTGCCAAACCTAGAGAGTATGTCTGCTCAGGGCAGAATGAAAGAGGTCCAACTAACTTGGGTGATAAGGTCTCTGAAAAGATGTCCATATGCAGGAGAATTCAGCAAAGCATGGAAGGATTGTTCAGGGATAATCTTTGGACGTGCCATTGCAGAAGACATGTGATGAAAGATACCACTTGTAAACAAATATAAACCAAAAATTAGAATACGATGGAAATGACTAAGTAAAAACAAATGACATTTATTACAATAGGAAAATTGCACTATACTAAAAACTAAAAAGAAAATGACATAGAACATAAATTTGCAAAATTTAATTTGTGTCATGGCTCAATTAACGTTGATGATCCTTAGGTGAGAGAAATCCATTTATAAGATTCTCGATGAAGTTAATCTGTGCAACATCCCGTTGCAACAGGCCGCTCTGTGTCTAGTATATCTCGGCTTGGTTCTCCATTATGAGAGTTGATAAAACGTTAAATCCACGTTATTGGTTTATACTTAAGTTCGAGGTCCACAGTCCGAAATTCGAAGACCAATGTCCAAAGTCCAAAGTCCGTATAGTCGTCCGTTTAGTCAAGTTACCTTACTCACGTGGGTTTGGTAGGATAAATCGAGTAAGGGATCGTCCAAACCTTAGGGCTCGGCAAGGTTCAGAACTGGAATTAGAACTTTCGGTGAGTAGGATTTTAGGTTTTTTAGTTGGTTTAATTAAATTAACGATAATGTAAATAATGTAAATTACTAACGGTGATTTCGATGTAAATAAACAAAGATAGAGAAACAAGGAGAGGGTTAATCATACTCATGCAAGAATAATTTTTTAACAGTTTATATTACCACATCACTACAGCTCTAATTCGTCTCAAGTTCATAGACAAACCCGAGACGACGTCGAGTATTGATCCCTAGCGAAATGCCCACATCTCTGAGTCGCATCGCACTAGCAGAAAGAGTTGAACTAATATTTCATCTCTGGAATATCATTTCAGCTCTTGGTTCGATTCTACATCAGCTGGACAAATTGGAGATCTGTCTGACACCATAGAGTCGCGCGCGAGACATTTTGGGTCTCTCGCGAGACTGTTATGGAGCATCAGCACTCCAAATTTATACAATCTCAATCATTTTGGGACCGGATGTATAATCTGCACCTAATTCCTAAGTAGTGATTCTATAACATTAAAGTGTCAATCCGGATTCTCACACGAGCAGCCCCCTGAGGGGGGGGGGGATTAGCTCATGGTCATTGAAGGAATAATTAAACTTGTTGTATACATTAAATAAATAAATGCAGGACAGGAATTAAACTTGAAAAGAAATGACTTTCATTAAGAAGAAATAACTTACAGTATTGAAACTGCTTGAAGAGAAAATGACGGAATGTAAAGCTAACTAACTAATGCATAAGCTAAAACATAAAATGCTGAAGGAGGAATATCGAAGATCCCCCCTCATATATATAGGCTGGAGACCCTCGTGACGGGATTTAATTGGGTTTTGTCTGTTTCTCAAATTGAGACATTCTAAACTTTGAATAACAAAGTTTTGTCTCGAACTGTTTAAGTTTTTGTCTTTTTCTCCCATATCAATTCAAACATTTAAGTTTTGTTTTGTCTTTTTCCCCAATTCAATTCAAACATTGAATTGGTACGTGTCTTTCATATTGTGAGGTGGCACAAAATTGTGACCATCACTTGCCAGTTGCCTATGCTGACTCGTCATGCCTTTTGGGCCCGTAGAGTGGGTCCACTTAGTGTGTCTAGTGGCGGCACTAATTTTAGCATTTTTACAACTTTCTGCCTTTGCATAGAGTTTGCCACCCTGGTCGCTCTGGCAGTTCACTAGCCAACGTCGGCATCCAGATTTATAAGATGTGAGCTTTGGAAGTTTGCTGCTTCTTTATATGTGGACCCGTTCTGCACTGGTTTTGTTCTTTTGGAAACTTTGGCTCTAGTTAGCCTTTGTTGGGCTTCACTGGGCTGAGTGGGAAGACTTCAGATCATGGATATTCTAATATTCTCGTACTTCGATGCATGTTTTATCATTATATTCATGTTAACTGCGGAAACCTGCAAAAGTACGAAAATATAATTATTACATGATTATTAAACACATAATCGACCAAAATGCTATGTCTCTCGGGGTTTAATATTACAGTTTTGGGTGCTTATCACACCGTCCCCGAACAGCACTTTGCTTGTCCTCAAGCAAAGAGGAGACATTAAAATGATAAGTGGCCAAAAATGTGTTGTCCTAAGCTAAGTCTCGTTTCACAGAGTGCGGTTGCATTGACCATATGCAACAAGGCCTTGAACCACTAGGAATTCCCTAGTGGACGAGTTATAGCCTCATGAGAGTTTTCTAGAGAAGATACTCAGAAACTTCATTTATACTACAACGACTCAGTAACAAAGGCCAGTTTCCTTAATTAATCTCAGATATCTAGACATCTTACTAGCGAGGGAAACAAGAAATAATTCCTTCAAAATTTAAGTTTATATACATACAATAATCAAAATATCTACATATGAGCATGCATGCAGTGAACTTTTACAATGAAATGTACGAGCAGGGCCATTTCTGGATCCTTTGGATAGCATCCTTAAGTAGGTTCTCACAGGTATGTGTCGAAACACAATTTCTCTCTTATTTTTTTCACTCAAGTTTTGCTAACTCCAATGTGCAGTGGGCACACGTTTCCTCACATACTCAATAACAGTCAGAGGAGCCGAGGTTGAAAAGTCACAACTACTACTTATTATGACACTATGCTACTCCTAATTGAGCTAGATGTCTTTATTAGGTGTTATGGGGCTTAGGAGGTAGTGTAGAAGAAAATGGAATGAAAAATTCAAAAAATGATAAGTATGAGAGAATAAGGTCTTCGAGATATTTATACTAGAGAAATCCTTATTTTATTTCCTGCTTCTAACATGGGTTTTCGTACTTGGCCTTTTCAAGCTTTTGTATTCTCTTTTAATTTGATTTTGGGGGGAATTCTAACTTTGACATTTCTTTTGATTTTTGGAAACATATTTCTATTTTTCTTTTTCTTTTCTTCTGAAGCAGGTAACTAATTTTGATTTGTGACAAGGTTTTTCTCTTCATTTTTCTGCACTTCATCCTATTTCTCATACTCATCTAGGTAGGCTTATTTATTTGTGGTTAATAGATGGGTAATGATTTTTTTTGGTGAAATAAGGTTCAGTGGGGGCGACTAGCAGTATTTTTTTTTTTTTATTTTTATTTTATTTTTACAAGTGTGAATTTTTGGCTATATCGATCCAAAGAAGGCCTAAATTCTCGCCTAGGATTCGGGTAGTGATCAAGTAAGTAGACGTGTGAACTTCTCTATTCAGAAAAACTACTCCTCTGTGTCATTACTCACATATCACACAATTTGAGGCTCTTTGGTTAGATTCTTACAGGATATGGAAACTAAGTTGTCTAACCGTGGGTCCCATAAACTTACTGCTGTGTACATTTAATGATAGTCAGTGCATGAATGCTCATAAAAAGATGTAAAAACTATTGCATACGTATTAAATTAAGTTTCTAAGAACAAGTCCTAATTCTGATGCTTGGGCTAGATTTCTAAATATTTTTTCATCACAGAAAAGGAAACGAGAATTTGTCACTAAATACGTTTATTTAGACATAAAGTAAACTATATACAACTATGCATGCTTAATTTTTGCGAAAGGTTCTCACCACCCCAAACAAATGGATTTGTGGTCCTCAAAGTGTTAAGAGGAAGAAAGAGTATACTTGAGAGGCTTTGAGCAAAAATATAGCTGACATCTTCCACAGAAATTTATTATAACACACTATATATTATACATCATAAAAGTGAAAGCACACTGTTAGATTGGCACACTGTTAGGTTATTTATTTATTTCATATCAAAACGTAAAACAAATATGTACATGCATCAACTCACATTGCCCCAATTATGAACTGGGGGATGGTCCATCCTTGCTTCGTTTTTATAGAAATGTCATTCCTTTGCGTCACGCCAATCTATCATAGCTTTCCAGACTTCGCTCCACTTCCTCTTCTTTGCAGTGTCCAGATGAGCTATCATTTTATCATCATCAGGGAAGGAACACACTTTCTTTAGATACTTTGCAGGGCGCCGCCATGTTCGAAATCGCAAAGAACGAATTATCTTGTTTGTTAGACACATAGAGTCGACCTGTACCCAGTCCTGAAAAGTGGCCACAAACTGTGGGACATACGTCCTCACTATCCTGCATGCTGTGACTTGCAAGGTGATATAGTGCTGCTGAAAAGATCGAGCCCTCTTAAGGTTCTCAATTACTAGGTCTGTGATGTTGAAGGCGGCATGTTGCTGGGCCAGTGCATGGAACGTCTTACAAGCTGATTTGGAGGTAGTGGAAAAATGCCAATCCCCCATGATGTTCAGAAGAATAAATAACATGGCAGTTCCAAACATTCATGGTCATACTGGCTAGTGGAATAGTGATGTCTGGCCATTGGCCAACTTCTGCACGTTCACTGACCTGGGCAAGGCCATCGCCATAACGGGTGACAAATTTTTCCCAAGAATAGTCGTTAAAGTTGTTTTCTATCATGTATTGAATGGGGATGTCTGGCTGAAAAGGAGGAAGGTCCAGAGCCATAGCGAATGTTGGCTCGTAAAAAGGGTGTCGGGTGTTACCAATACGGATTGTAAATCCATTCAAAGGGAAACCCTGTACAGCAGGTAGATATTCCATATGATCATAAAAATAAGTTGCCAAACATGGGGAGTATGTCTGCTCGGGTGTAGAATAAAGGGAGTTCCAACCGATTTCGAGTGATGAAGTCTCGAAAAGATGTCCATATCGCGAGGAGAATTCAAGAACGAATGGAAAGATTGTTCGGAATCATCTTTGAGCTGCCATTGTAGAAGATGTGAAGAAAGAAAGATGCTACCTGTTAGACAAAGATAAACAAATATTAGAATATGATAAGAATGATTAAGTTAAAACAAATTACCATAGGGAAATTGCAATATATTTAAAAACTAAAAAGAAAATGACAAAGAACATAAAATTGCAAAATTTAAATTGTGTCATAGGCCCAACTAAAGGCGAGGATCCTTTTGTGAGAGGAATCCATTTATAAGATCTTCGATGCCGTCAATCCTGGCAACAACTCGTTGCATAATTTCACTCTGTGTCTGGTAAATCTCAGCGTGGTTCTTCATTATGAGAGTGTGATTTGCCGAGAACAGGTTGTGATTGTGCAAGAATTGTGCTTGTTCCTCTACATGTATTGTCCGCAGGTCGTGAAATTCAAGGAGACTGGTGATGATAATGTTCTGACGTTTGTATAATGTTATTAGTCCTTGTTGAATTAAACGAAGGCCTTCCATAGGATTAAATACATTGCTTAATGCATTTTCAGTGAAGATGTTGTCAGCGGAACAAGCTTCTTCGGTTTCTGTACTGACATGGTTCTTTGCAACATCGGGATTGCAAAAACCGTTCCTACAAACTGAGTGAATGGTAAGAATGTTAGCTATTCTGAGAGGTGTATTAGGAGAAGTACTAGAAAAACCCCAACGTATCATGATAAGTGTCACAATGGTTGGCAAAGGAGCTGCCTTTTTCCTGGCACGTGCGATCGTGTTCCAGAGAAATTTAATAATGCAAAAATAATTGCAGTTATTCTGCAAGACCCAGAGTAGATGGAGGAGGGGTTTTGTTATTTCGGAAGTCTTAGATGTGCCAAGCACATTATGAGCTAGCTATTGGATCATAGATAATTGGTTCTTTTGCAAGGATCGCTGATAAACAATACGGTTTTTCTGGTTGTATTCACCATGAAGGATAGTTGCAAACATCAGATGCCTGATATTGTCGAATGGTGAATCCTGAAGGTGTACCCCTTGGTTTGTAATGGGAATTTGAAGTACCTCGGAGATAATTTCCAAAGTTAATTCATGCTCACATCCGTTTGCACGGACAAAGAATTGCCCTTTTTGGAAATAACCGTGTTTATAGAACAACATGACCAATTCTCTGGAAAAAAAATGCCTGCTTATGATGTAAAAGAGGGTACCATCCTCGACGTAAAATTTCTGTGTCAAAATATGGATGAAAAAGTCCGTTTTGGAAATTTTCCATAAAATTTTGCTCGGGCACGAAAATTCGAGTGAGGGCCATTAAAGATAGAGTGGTGAAGAAAATTTAGTGGAAAAAGGGAAGCTTGTATTTAGAGGTGTCTATCCTTGTTATAAATAGGCACGAATCCGAAGATGTAGAAAATATGGATCGAGGTGTCACAGGATAGTTAGACCACGTGTATCTTCTAAATTTTGGTG
This sequence comes from Coptis chinensis, assembly GCF_015680905.1. Lineage (NCBI taxonomy): Eukaryota > Viridiplantae > Streptophyta > Magnoliopsida > Ranunculales > Ranunculaceae > Coptis > Coptis chinensis. Next base: position 72,356,244 of record NC_141459.1, on the reverse strand, counting down.
CAAAAGATGTAGTGTGGATGAGAAGAATGGGGCATGTGACTACAAGGAGTGCCCATTTTTTTTTTTTTTAGGCGTAAATAAATAGCGTAAGTAGAAGGCAAAGGAAGATATAAATATAATATTACAATAAGATGTAAGAACGCACAGAGGTGTGGAAACACATCATAATGCTACGTGAAATAAAATACAAACCTAAATATTAGATAGAACTATATGCCACATTAACAACATTTCTATAATAAAACAACCGAGCATGAAGACTTGAGTAGCATATTCAATCTGCTGCTGCTCAAACTTTTCTAGTGCATCCATTAATCTTGAAACTTGGAGTGATCTAAAAACGATTTTTAGAATATGAAGTAGAGAGGGGAGAAGATGAAAGGAGTAAAATGTGAAGAATGTGTTGAACTTATTTATAGAAGAAAATTGAGCCGTTTTCTGACCGTTTTTAGATGCGATTTCATGACCGTTTTCTGACCGTTTTTTGGTGCGTTTTTATGACCGTTTTCTAACCGTTTTGTAAAACGTTAGTTTACGGTAAAATTTGCCGTTAAGTGTGACATCTAAAATATATACGTATATATATTTATATATGTATATATATTATTATTACTAATATTATTATATATGTTTCTACCTATATAATATAATATTGGAGATAACTAATATACTATTTAACAAGCCAGAAATTTTAGAGAATGGAGGAATTAATAGACGTCCCAGGTTCGAAAATAAAATGCAAACACGTAAATAAAATATCCACCATAAATAATATACAAGAACGGTGAAAATAAACTATCTACTGAAAATCCTCGGGGGCTGCAGAAGAAGAACCAGGAGTCCTGTGACGTCGTGCAGGACGAGCTCTTGTGGAGGCTAACTGCTCTTGGATATCACCCAGAGTATCCAACACCTAAGCCTGAAACTGATGCTGGTTCGCCATTAGCATTCGCTGGAACTTGTTCTGGCGAGTAGTCATTTGGTCCTGAAATGCATTCATTGAAACTCGCATTTCCTGCTGAAATTCGCCCATGCTGTCTGTCAGCGACCCGTGGCGAGTGGTCATATCCGTCCTTAACTCGCCCAAGGCATGTTTCATCGATACTTGGCGAGTGTACATGTCTCTCATGCCACTGTTCATAGCACGTAAGGCATCCATAGGGTGGCTCATCTTACTTATAGCAGTCTCATCAAAGTAGGGTGGGTGAGATGGGCCTATGTTAGCGTGCTCAGCAGCCATTGGTGTTGTGGGTTCCCAAGGGGCCATTATGCATTTCTTGAAGACAAGCATATTCTCATATAGTGGTATAGGGAGTAGGGGGGTGGCAGACAAGAAACCCAAATTAATCATAACTTGCGTTATAAGAACGGCAAGAGGGGCTGACTTGAGAGTGGCATGCGTAATAATATCAAAAAGAAAGGTAACTATGCAGAAGTTACCCTTTCGCTCCTAGAGGATCCAGAGAAGGTGGAGGAAAGTCTTGTTGATGTCCGAGGGCTTCGAGGTGCCAATGACGTTCAATCCTAGCCATTGAGTCACAGCCAGCTGGTTCCATCGCACCGAGGGATGACACGCGCATTTCCCATCTATGTTGTACTCGCCCTCAATTAGCGTGTCGAGCATTAGGTCGTAAGTCCGTGGGTACACGGACTACTGCTGAGTCAGCACGTGGTCGACCAGAGGAATGGCCGTGATCCCGAAGATTAAAATAAGTGTGACTTCATAACGCACACCGTCGACGGTAACCCAAAAATGGTCGCCATTAAAGCTCCCATTGTCGTAAAATTTCATCACCAAATCCTTAGAATATAGCCCGCCATTAGCACATAACAAGTACTCCCATCCTCTAGAGTGAATTTCATTATCAAAGAATGGAGCAAACATCCTATTTTCGAATAGAGTTCCAAAAATTTTCTCCACACAAATTCGCTTGTTTCCGGCCATTAGTACTCTTAGGAAGAGGCTGGCTATAGATTTATGATGAGGGGGAGAAATGGGACTTGCTGACGGAAGGGAATGGGATTTGGAGCTGTAATAGTCACGTGCGAGACCTGGATATAGCGTGGGCCTGTCTCGTGTGAGGTTAAAGCCGAGGGGGACTAGATCCGGATTTTGGGGAAGACGAAGGGTGTAAGGGTGACGCGAGTGTGGGGTTTGTCGGGTTTAAATTAACTGAGAATTCGAGATTTGGTTGGGCCCAAAAAATTTCCCAAGCCTAAATCAAGCTTAAAGCCCGATTTAAGCCTAAAAAAATCTAAATGCTCTCCCACAACTCGTTCAAACTCCGAATTGGATGAATGAGCTATCGAAATGATCGGCACGAGAAATGCTATCCAATTATATGAGTCATTCTCAAAGGTCACAAGAGTTTTTGAAAATAAGGAGGGTGTTTTATTTATAATCAAAGTTTTTATTAATATACAAGGGAGATTTACGTGAAGAACATTGGATGTCCAGAAGAGTCACCATCTAAATTCATAGGCAACTGTCATGTCGGCTCTGGAGTGAACCCAATCCAGCTAGACTCTGGCTTTACCTCTATGTATTATAGGGTTAGGGGCTGGACGGTACCATCCCGGACCGTGCGCGCTACGGTCTAATAATATTGCCCTTATTATATACAACTATCCTCAAACCGCCCCAAAGGGAACTTAAAGTAACCAATTCTAGGGGTTGGTCTGGTGGAGTCTATTGTCCGTTTGTGTTCCAAGTATGCAACATCCGAGGTTGAACACGAATCTCTATGTGCACAACTTAATGCACGGGGAATTTGTTTATAAAATGCAACAATATATACATATCTACAAGGTGAGTCTTTTAACGTTAGATCCTCAAGACGAATCGAGTCTTTTAATGTCAGATTCTCAAGACGTTTGTGAGTCTTTTAACGTCAGATTCTCAAGACGATTCCTAACCCGAGGGAGAAATGGCGCGGTGACGAAGATTATCCTGTGCAGCTGGTGTCAGACAAAAGTATACCTTAAACTGGCTAGTATCGGATAGGAAGTCAAGACCTGGACAGAAGGGTGTTTGACAATGCATACACCATCCCATCTTTTGCGCATGTCATTTACGAGCAAAAGTACTACAGCCATTCCCTATTCATGATGAGTTAGACTTACACCAAATGATTAGCTGAAGTTCGCGAGGCAGAGAGTAGAAAAGGGAAGAGAAGGAAGGAAGGAAGTGAAATTTTAGGTACCCATCATTTACCAACAAGCACGTTTGCTCGTGTTGTAGAAGACATTTATACTTAGTTTTGAAATAGAGTTTTTGTGGACTAAGGTTCCGGCGTTTGCAACCACACACTTCAAAGAACTTTTGAGATCATAAAATAGAAGATGGCCCGGCTACCAAAATGGAGTACCCTCTATAGAAACAAGATTGAGTACACCAAACGAAACATCTAGTCTATGTAGACCGGATCCTGAAGAAGAGTCTGTTCAACATCTGGGGAGTGTAATTCGTGGTAATATTTTAGGCGTTGTCCATTAACTTGAAATTCGCTGTTATCTTGTGGATTAAGCAAAGAGATTGCCCCATAATGTGTCATAGCTGACACAATGAAATGACCAGACCATCGTGTTTTCAATTTACTAGGGAAAATGTGTAATCTAGAGTTGTACAGTAAAACCTTTTGGCCAATTTTAAAATCTTTACGCAAAATGTGCTTGTCGTACACTCTTTTCATATTAGCTTTGTAGGATTTTGAGAGATCATAAGCATCACTACGAATCTCCTCAAGCTCATTTAATTGTAGTTTTCGCTTCTCGCCTGCCTCGTTGATATTGTAATTGAGGCTTTTGATGGCCCAAAGGGCACGATGCTCAAGTTCAACTGGCAGATGACAAGGTTTTCCAAAAATAATGCGGTAAGGAGACATCCCTATAGGTGTCTTAAATGCTATTCGGTATGCCCACAAGGCATCCGATAAGCGGAGATACCAGTCTTTTCTTGATGGATTGACAGTTTTCTCCAGAATGGACTTTATCTCTCTGTTGGAGACTTTCACTTGGCCACTCGTTTGTGGGTGATATGGAGTAGCAACTTTGTGAGTAACTTTATATTTCTTCATTAAAAACCCAAAAATTTTATTACAAAAATGTGTACTCCCATCACTGATGATAGCTTTGGGGACACCAAAATGAGAGAAAATATTTTCTTTTACAAATTTCACGACAGTCTTATGGTCATTTGAGTGACATGCGAGTGCTTCAATCTATTTGGACACATAGTCCACAACGACTAGAATGTAAAGAAAACCTTGAGAAATAGGGAAGGGTCCCATAAAATCAATGCCCCAAACATAAAAAATTTCTACAATTAAAATGGGATTTAGGGACATCATATTGTGTTTTGTAATTTGACCTACGTGCTGACAACAAATGCAGACTATGCAATGTTCGTGTGCATCGCAAAAAAGGGTAGGCTAGTAAAAACCACATTGTAACACCTTGGCCGCAGTTTTCTTTCCACTGAAATGACCTCCGCAAGATTGTTCTTAGCAAAAAGATAATACGTCGGTGTGCTCCCAGTCGGGAATGCAGCGACGAATTAGTTGGTCGAAACAATACTTAAAGAGGTAGGGGTCATCCCAGAAATAATATTTTACAGTGGATAAGAACTTTTTATGATCAGGACGTGACCAAGAGGAAGGAACTTCCTTTGTAACTAGGTAGTTAATGATATCCGTGTACCATGGAGAGGAGAAAATGGAGTACAAATACTCATCTGGGAAGGAATCACAGATGGATTCAGAATCAGTATAAATGTCACCAACTAGCCTTGATAAATGGTCGGCCACGACATTTTCAGTTCCTTTCTTATCTTTGATTTCCAGGGTGAATTCTTGCAAGAGAAGGATCTAGCGGAACAATCGCTGTTTCGCGAGTAAGTATCGAAGTGCGGCATGGTCAGTATATACGATGGTGGATGATCCAACTAGGTAAGGGTTAAACTTATCCAAAGCATAGATAACAACTAGGAACTCTTTCTCAGTTGTTGTGTAATTACGTTGAGCGTCATTAAGAGTTTTACTAGCGTAGTAAATGACAATGGGTTTCTCATCACGTCGTTGGCCTAGTACGACGCCAATAGCAAAGTTACTAGTATCACACATCAGTTCGAATGGTTGAGACCAATCAGGGGGTTGAATGATAGGAGCGGTAGTTAGGGCGGTTTTTAGAGTTTCAAAAGCTTGTTTGCAATTGAAATTGAAGTCGAATACTACATCCTTAAGCAGGAGATTGGTTAAGGGTCAAGCAACTTTAGAAAAATCCTGAATGAATCGCCTGTAAAACCCAGCGTGTCCTAAAAAGGCACAGATATCATGAACTGTATGTGGGAAAGGTAGCGAAGAAATTTTAACAATGTTAGCTTTATCAACTTCTATCCCGTCTTTCGAAACAATATGACCTAGAACAAGTCCTTTGGTAACCATGAAATGGCACTTCTCCCAATTAAGTACTAGATTTTTCTCTTCGCAACGCGTTAACACTTTAGAAAGGTTGGATAGGTAGTCGTCAAAGGAATTTCCATAAATAAAAAAGTCGTCCATGAAAACTTCCATATAACGTTCCACCATATCACTGAAAATGTGAAGAATGCAGGGTTGGAAGGTGCCTGGGGCATTGCAAAGACCAAAAGGCATTCGAATGTATGCAAAGGTTCCAAAGGGACATGTGAAAATTGTCTTTTTTGATCAGCGGGATCGATGACAATTTGGAAGTAGCCGGAATAGCCATCAAGAAAATAGTAGTAAGCATGACCGGCCAAACATTTTAGCATCTGGTCAATGAATGGGAGAGGGAAGTGATCTTTACGTGTTCTAGCATTAAGTTTGCGATAGTCAATGCAAATTCTCCATTTTAATGGAATGCGAGTGGAGATGCATTCACCATTTTCATTTTGTACAACTTGAATGCCAGACTTTTTAGGAACAACACGGACAGGACTAACCCAGTCACTATCAGAGATAGGGTATATGATACCTGCATCAAGTAAACGTAAAACTTCCTCTCTCACCACCTCTTTCATGGCGGGGTTAAGGCGACATTGTGGTTCTCGCGATGTCTTTGAGCTGTCATCCAGATGTATGCAATGCGTGCATACACTAGGGTCTATTCCTTTAACATCATCTAAGGATCATCCGTTAGCGGAGCGGTGTTCACGAATGACACGAATCAAACATGCTTCTTCATCGATAGTCAATTCAGAAGAAATTATTATAGGGTGACTACCATCGGGATCAAGATGCACGTACTACAAATTAGAGGGTAGAGGTTTTAAATCCGGAGTTGGAGGATTGGAAATCAAGGACTCGTGAGGGGTCATCTCTTCAATGGAAAAGAGCAAGTCCGATTATTCTGAATTAGTTAGCAATGCAGCAGTAGGGTCAAATAGTGGTACTGACTCTAATAATGCGTGGACATCCTTAATGTACGAGTCATCGTCAAACTCAGGATTATCAAAAGAAAGAAATTGGTGTACCTCATCTACGAGAAAAGAGTTTGTGAAATAATCGTGTGCCAGACTATCAACCAAGTTAATCTCACCTCCATTATAGGATCGGGAAATTGTTTCATTAATTTGAACACGTTGAGTTCGACAGAAAGGTTTTCGAAAGACAATGTCATTGAACCGTCCCGACAATTTATAAGAGCGTTAGCAGTTGTAAGAAATGGATGTCCCAAGATGATAGGAATGGAGTCACAGGCCACTTCGGTATCTAGAATGACAAAATCAACGGGGCAGTAAAAATCTTGGACCTTGAGTATGACGTTTTCTACTATGCCCTTTGGGTATTTGATGGAGCGATCCGTGAGTTATAGAGTTATATTGGTAGGTTTTAATTCATGAAGACCTAATTGTTTAAATAAATAGTAAGGAAGTAGGTTAACACTGTCTCCTAGGTCTAAAAGTGCGGTAGCGGTATACTTGTCGCCCAACATGCATGGTACAGTTGGTCGACCTGGGTCTTTGTATTTAACCACACCATTGGTAGTAGTAATCAAGGAAAACTGCTCAGTGAGGAACACTTGTTGAGGAACATTCGTACGTCGTTTGGTGGTGCACATGTCCTTCAAAAACTTGGCATGCTTGGGCAAATGCTTAAGCGCATCTAGAAAAGGTAGGTTAATGGTCAAATTTTTGAAGGTTTCACGGATCTCATCGAAATGTTCGTCAGGTTTGTTCTTTTCCAAACGGGCAGGGAACAGAGCTTTTGGGTGGAATCACGCATAAGGATCAGTGGCGTCTTTCCCTATGGACGTGGATGTAGATTTGGAAGGAACAACTTTGTCCGCTATAGGTTGCGAGGTAGGAGTTGGAAGGACGTCACCTGCGGCTTCCGTTGATTCGATGTCTGGCATATGTATGTTATTGTCGATGGTTCAGCCAGAACGAAGAGTGGTGATGGCAAACCTCACCTTAGCTTGGATTACTAAATCCTGGTGCATTGTTGAGTTCAAAGGCAGTGTTTGTAGGCTTAGGGTTTGGAATTGCTTGGCCAGGGAACACACCTTTTGACTTTTATCCTGTGCTAACTGATAAGCACCCAAAAGTGTATTATGAAACCCCATTGAGACATATAAATTTGGTTCATTATGTGTTTAATAATCATGAAATAAATATGTTTTCATACTTTTGCAGGTATTTGCAGTAAACATGGAAATATTGGTTAAACCTGCAATAAAGCACGAGGAACGGCGTATATATGAATTCTTCTAAATCCACGTAGAAGCATCAAACTTCCAAAGCTCCTACCTCTCGAACCAGGACTCCGAATGCGACAAGAGAGCTGCTCAGACAATCAGGGCGATGAACTCTACGCGATAGGCGGAAGTTGTAAACCGCCCAAAAATACCGGACCGAATGCCGCGACATTACATGGACCTACTATACAGGGCCACAAGATTGGATGAGTCATCAATCATGGAGCATGTCAAGACAAAGATAACAAATTATTGGTGCAAAGTTGACACCTTGCATGTAATAAATTAGATTAGGTGTTAATAGTGAAAAAAAGGCAAGGTGTCACTTTGTTTTAATGTGGTAGATAAAAATGAATCAATGTGGTTTGATAATTCACGTGGGAGGAAATGAGATTTCTCTCAAATGGAGAAGAAATTAGACAAATGTGGGGACACTCCAATTACTCCCTTGACTTATTTTCCTCACATGGCATTATTTTAGTTCCTTAGTGAAAATGAGAAGTAGGTTTTTGGTTTTGATTAAAAAAAAAGCTTGTAATAGTTTTAATGGAGGAACACTTGTTCTTCTAAGAAATAATAGAAGTGAGTTTGGTTGTGGATTTTCTTCTTTCTCTTTCTCTTTCTCTTTTGTGTTTTTATTAGTTCATAAGTCCTTGTCCCAAGGATCATGAGCTAACTTCCCTTTTGGGGAGTTAGTCTAACTCATGTGAGGGTAAACCAATTGTTGGTTTGGTAGGTTTAGGAAGAACAACTAACTCTACATCCTACCCCAAAATGGTAGTTGGTGTAGAGTTTAGTTAGAAATCAAGCAATGAGCTTAGAGATAAGTCATTGTTTGGTTTCACTTGCTAGCATGTATGAGCTCTTTAGTGAGCCATGCATGCTAGGGATCAAATCTATTTTTCCGTTAGGGACTTGTCTATGAGTTTAGGAAGAATCAAAACCTATTTCAAATCAACACTAATGGTAGTTCACATGAGGAGGATTAACTCTCCAACTTCTCTTTCAAATTTCCATTTCGGTATTAAGTGCATGTTTTCATTATTAATGTTTTTATTAATGTTTGTGTAGGAAGGAAAAATCTAGCATTAATAATTACTCCTTACTCTTTAGTTCCCTTATTGTAAATTCCAATTTGTAGTTGTTCTAAGCTTTAGTTTAGTTCGAATCTTTATTCCAACTCTACGAAACGAAGATCGTGAGTAAGGAACCTTGATTGCTTTTGCACCAATTTAGAGAGTTCAAAACTCTAAGTAGTGTTCTCCAAGCATATATCAAATGGTGCCGCTGCTGTTCTAAAGCCATAGAACTTGTGCTAAAGATCGGAAGTTGCATCAAGGGGGAACCCCCATTCTCTTCATTCCTTTCATTTTCGTTCGTTTATGTTTTTTTTGTTATTTTTTCATATTTTTGCCTCGCGATTGACCTGTAATCCAAAAAAATTTTCGTTCCACTTTCAGGTATCAAAAGTTAGGACTGGGAGAGATAACTCCAAACGATTATAAGACTTCTGAGAAAATTTGAAAGTATTCTGAATTATTGGACAAGCGTGCGCGGGTGTAGAGTCGTGTCTTGCTTGAGTGGGATTCCAGCGTCCGCGGGTGAATTTATTCAGATTTTGCTCTGTTCAACCACCAAAGATCTCGGATCTACCTTGATCCATTTCCAGCCTAAATATCCGATCCTCAGACACTGAAATATTCGATAATCCTTTGGGATTAATCGCGATCGACCAATTGAAACGCGTTTGTTTTTCAGTTCAGGGCTTAAAACGCGGGAAGCTTCTGAGGTTCCATTTTTCAGATATTATTGTAATTTATTTTTATTATTATTATTATGTTTTTCTGCATGTATGCCATGTATATAGTATTAGGAAAAATTTATGGATTATTATTTAAGCTTTAGCCTCGAATTATGTATGAATCAAGTTCAGTATACGGTAAATATTTATATCACGATTACGGACATGAATTGCATATGAATGTATATTTACATATTAATGGTAATCAGTATTGCATGGGTATATGTCTTTCTAATGATAAATGTTGCTTGTTAAATGTTTGATATTTTCACGATAATGCATTACCGGTATTGTCTAATATGTCGATTTTGTCAAGAAAGAGGAGAACATTCCAACGAGGGTTAAAATCTTAGTTGGGTAAGTTGTTTTCTAAACCCTACGGGGTAAAAGTCGCTCTCTATAGGACATTAGCAATCTCAATGAGTATTGTTTAAATCGATTTATTATGCAATACAACAAGAGTCGATTTTAGTTTAGGTATAAAACTTTGCATGTTTAGTTTTGTCATCTATTCAGCATTATGTATATTGTATCGCGATGCTAATGTATTTAGATAATTATGAGTGATTCAAATTAACACATTCTTGTTGATATACATTTACGTAATATCGATTTACAAATTAGCGTACATATACGTATTACTGATGTATATTTGCCTGTACGTATGGAAATATTTATCGATGACACAAGCTTGCCTATTTGTATAGCTATACGTATGAGTAGAGTACCTTCACATGCTACTGCACCTAGTATTGTATGAGTAGATCGTATTTGTATGTTTGTATTTTAAACCTTGCATAAATCTTAAAAAAAAAAAAATAAAAAAAAATAAATTAAATTAAATTAAAATTAATTTAATACCACCTTTGCATAAATTTTAATTCCATAAATCTTAATCATATTCCAATGGTGTCTAGGAAACTGGAAAGATTGAGGTTACTTAATTAGAACAGTGCTTGCACGGAAATCCTCCCTCATATCTCTCTTGTGACCTGGCTGTTGGTTTATGCACACGTATTCCTAGCTTCCCCGCACGTTAGCGGAAATTTTAGGCATATGTTGTTCAACCCTAATGCTTCAGATATTAATAAAATTCGAGTCCTCATAATTCCTTCTGTAAGTTAGATCTAATTTTATGCTTGCATGAGATTAAGGTCTGGTTCCACTAAAGAAATTGAACAAACCTATCGTCGAAAAAAAATACGATAAGCAATTGCGTAAGTTCTCACATAAAAATTGTTCTTCTTCTCGCTAATTGCCTTCATCACACAATCTTTCATCGCCATCAACCGTCATTATGGCCGACGATCCTACACCCCCAGAGAAGCCCTCTCGGACTTCTATATCGCATTACTGGGAAGGACCTTCTTCCCGCATCAAACTTGAGGACATTGTCGGTGATTTTCGTTATCCCACCAAACGTCTTTGGTTTGTTACCAATATATCATGGTTTGGAGCACGAAAAACCGCACAATCATCTTCGAAGGCTTCAACAAGTGGCAACAACATTTCATCATCCAAGCAGTCTCTAAGGAACAACTCTTGCTTCGATTGTTTCCATTCACTTTAGCGGAAAAAGCGTCAATCTGGCTAGCAAGACAACAATCACAATCCATAGACACATGGAATAAACTAGTTCAAGCTTTTATGCTTCAATTTTACACACTCGAAGAAAACAACTGAAATGCTTCAGAAAATTCAATTCTTTCGTCAAAATCCTCATGAATCCTTTACAGAAGCATGGAGTCGTTTTACTGATCTTCTGTTAGAATGTCCTCACCACCAACTAGAAAAAGCTGTCCTTGTTCGTTCATTCTTTAATGGTCTCTCTGATCATCAAAAAGAAACTCTTGATATAATGAACGGAGGTTGCTTCATGGACAAAGGAGCTACTGAAGCTTATACTTTTCTTGAAAAACAAGCGAAAAAAGGTACACACCGGGTAAACACTGAGCCGTCTAGATCATCAAAGGATATCTTGTTACAAAGCCACATCTATTTTTTGAGGTAAAACCCGATCTGAATAAAAAATTTGATAGAATCCCTAACTAAAAAGTAGATGCCCTTGTAGTTCAAGTAAAGCGATCAACTACCAAAACCGGTCATGAGCGTTGACACGCTCCTTGTGTCCTTTGTCTTAGTCCTGATCATCCTGATGCATATTGTCCCTTGTTATATGCTTCCCCTACTCAACAAGCGGAGGAGGCATGTGCATTCAACATTCCCAATGCACCGTGGAGACAACATCCGAATTTCGCTTGGCCAAAATAACCAACAAATGGGGGCTCCTCCCGGTTTAAGCTAATCAAACATTCAACCTACCAATAATTTTATTCCATACCGCCAAGGAAATAATCAACAATACCAACAAGGTCAATTTCAAAATAATTCTAATGCTAATTATCGGACCAACCGCTTTGAGCCTTGTTCCAAATTTTAATCCAAATCCCAACTATAATCAACAACTTCTAAGCAATAATCGAGAACTACTACATTTGCACAACTGCGCCAACCATTACGGATAGGACAAATGAGACTTTCTGGCTTACATGAACCAAGCGATCTCAAATTTTAACGCGTCTATCCAACAATCACTTCCAACAATTGGCGAAGAAAAAGAGTCGAAGGCGTGTTTCCTGCGACAAGCGGTTCCAAACCCTAAACCGGCAAACCACGACCTTTGAACTCACCAATGCCCTCTGGTACAAGCACCCCAACCAAGGTGAGGTGCATGCAATCACTACTTTACGATCTGAAAAAAGCGCCGACAATCGATCATTATGCGGATGATCAACCAAAAGAGCGGGGAGGGTTCCAAGGAATATATTTCTAATAATGAACCTACGAAGATTCCCAAATTCAACCGAAGTCAACACCTCCGAATGTAGGAAACAAGCAAGTAGACCCTTTGCCAAATTCCTTCCTAAGGCACCGTTTCACCTTGCTTTGGCAAAGAATAAACCCGATGACAATTTCTTTGAAATTCGGAGAGACTTTTCAAAATTTAACAATCAACTTACCTTTTCGATGCCTTAAAATTATTACCAAAACATGCAAAATTTCTGAAAGATATGTGCACCACAAAAAGAAGAACTAACGCGTTCTCAACAATCGTTCCTCTTTGAGCGGTTTCCCTCCATTATCGAACACAATGGTATAGTAAAATACAAGGGACCCGGTAGATTAACGGTTCCATGCACCTTAGGTGACAAAACACCGCTCTTGCTCTACTAGACCTAGGAGCTAGTGTGAACTTACTTCCATATTATTTATTTAAACAACTAGGTCTTCATGAACTTAAACCTACCACCATGACTCTACAATTAGCAGATCGTTCCATAAAGTATCCAAAAGGAATTGTGGAAAACGTCCTTGTAAAAGTCCAAGATTTCTTCTATCCTGTAGACTTTGTTATTTTGGATACAGAAGTTGCATGTGATTCCATTCCAATCATCTTAGGACGTCCGTTCCTTGCCACTGCTAATGCTCTTATTAACTGTCGAGATGGTTCCATGACCATGTCCTTCGGAAATCTTTCGGTCGAGGTGAATGTGTTCAAGTTGATGAAACAACTTCCAGAGCCTGACATTGATGGTGAGGTCAACAGGGTTGACAGCATTCCGCAAGAGTATTTTACAAACTTTTTTCCTGAAGATGATGTGTACCAATTTCTTTCCTTTAGCGACTCTGAGTTTGAGGACGATGATTATACACAAGAAGTAAATGAGTTATTAGAGTCGGATTACCATTATTTGACCTACTACAACGTTGATGTCTAGTAACTGGATGATCATCAATCTGTTTACTACATGGATGATGACCTTCCTCAAGAATCTTTAATACCCACTCCGCCCACCCCTGAATTAAAACCTCTTCCTTTGGAATTAAAATACGTACAGCTTGATGTTGATGGTCGTCACCCAGTTATTATTTCTTCACAATTGACTGACGATCAGGAAGCTCGTTTAATTAATGTCATTCAACAACATCGTTCTGCTATTGGATGGTCCCTCGATGACATTAAAGGCATTGAACCTAATGTGTGCACCCATCGCATACACTTGGAAGAAAATGCGAGGACGTCGCGTGAACCACAGCGTCGCCTAAACCCTACCATGAAAGATGTGGTCCGAGAGGAGGTGTTAAAATTACTAGATGCGGTATTATTTACCCTATCTCGATAGTGTTTGGGTGAGGAGTCGTATTAACGTAGTTCCAAAGAAATCTGGCATTCTGGTTGTGCGAAATGATAAAGATGAATGCATTTCGCCAGATCCCAAAGAAATGGCTTAATATGCATTGACTATCGCAAACTTAATGCCGTCACCGTAAGAATCACTTTCCACTTCCATTCATCGATCGATGCTTTCGAACGCGTTTAGCGGGTCATGCCTATTCTTGCTTTCTTGATGGTTATTCCGGTTATTTTCAGATAGTCATAGACCGGCGATCAAGAAAAGACAACGTTCACCTATCCATTTGGTACATTTGCATATAGACGAATGCCTTTTGGCCTTTGCAATGCACCTAGTACTTTTCAACACTGCATGCTTCATATTTTCAGTGATATGGTTGAACGGTTTATGGAAGTATTCATAGGCGACTTCTCAATTTATGGAGATTCTTTCGATAGTTTGTCTATCAAATCTTGAAAAGGTCTTTACGTTGTGAAGAGAAAAACCTTGTTCTTAATTGGGAAAAATGCCATTTCATGGTTACTAAAGGAATAGTTTTAAGACATATCGTTTCAAAGGGCGAATCAAGCTTCGACAAAGCTAAGATAGAAAAATTGCTTCACTTCCTATACCAAAAATAGTTCGAGACATTCACAAGATTCTTAGGGACCAGGTTTCTATAGGAGATTTATTCAAGATTTCTCAAAGGTTGCTAGACCTTTAACCAATCTCCCGCTTAAAGATGCCGCTTTTGATTTCAGTTCGGGTTGCAAACAAGCCTTTGAGGTATTAAAACCGCTTTAACTACCGCCCCATAATTCAACCACCGATTGGTCTAAACCTTTTGAATTAATGTGTGACGTATTAATTATGCTATTGAGTCGTACTAGGGCAACGCCGAGAAGATAAGCCGGTTGTCATTTACTATGCGAGTAAAACCCTTAATGAAGCTCAACGTAACTATACCCACCGAGAAAGAGTTTCGCCATTTGTATCGTTAGATAAGTTTTGTCCTTACCTAGTGGGTTCTCCAACTATTGTCACATCGACCATGCGGCGCCGTTATCTATTAGCGAAAAAAGATGCAAAACAAAGGTTGATCCGATGGATTCTCCTTTTGCAAGAGTTTACTCGAAATTAGAGATAAAAAGGTAGCTTAAAATGTGGTTTGCAGACCATTTATCAAGACTTGTCGGTGATGTTGATATCGATCTTCGAACCTATCTGTGATTCCTTTCCGGATGAACACTTGTACTCTATTTTTCGTCCCCTTGGTACCGACATAGTAAATTACTTAGTTACCGAGGAAGTTCCTTTATCTTGGTCTCAGAATGACCGGAAAAGTTTTTATCCACTGTGAAATTCTATATCGGGATGATCCTACCTCTTCAAGTATTGTTCGGACCAACTAATCCGCCGTTGCATTCCGACCGGGAACACAACGATGTGTTATCCTTACGCCATGAACAATCTTGTGGTGGTCATTTTAGTGGTAAGAAAACTGCGGCCAAGGTTCTACAATGTGGTTTTTATTGGCCAACACTGTTTAGAGATGCACACGAGCATTGCAAAGCATAATCGCTGCCAAAGAATTAGGTCGCATTACTCAACGTAATATGATGCCCTTAAATCCCATTCTAATTGTGGAAATCTTTGATGTATGGGGCATCGACTTCATGGGTCCATTTCCAAATTCTCATGGCTTCCTATACATACTTGTAGCAGTTGACTATGTGTCAAAATGGATTGAGGCATTGGCATGTCGTGCTAACGATCATAAACGGTCGCTTTTGTTTGTAAAAGAAAATATTTTTCTCGATTTGGTGTTCCAAAAGCTATAATTAGTGATGGGGAAAACATTTCTGTAATAAAATTTTTGAATCATTAGTAAAGAAATATGGAGTCACGACAAAGTGGCAAGTCCAGATCATCCTCAAACCGTTGGTCAAGTAGAAGTCTCTAATCGAGAAATAAAATCCATTTTGGAAAAACTATCAATCCATCTAGAAAAGACTGGTCTCTACGATTATCGATGCCTTGTGGGCATACAATAAACTTTTAAGACACCTATAGGGATGTCTCCCAGATCGCCTTCGTTTTTGGAAAACCTTGTCATCTGCCGGTTGAACTTGAGCACCGTGGCTCTATGGGCCATCAAAAGCCTCAATTATAACACTAACATGGCAAAGAAAAAAAGAAAATTGCGTTAAATGAGCTTGAGGAAATTCGAGTGATGCCTATGATCTCGAAATCCTATAAAGCCAACATGAAAAGAGTGCATGACAAGCACATATTGCGAAAAGAGTTCAAAGTCGGTCAAAAGTTTTGATGTACAACTCAAGATTACACATTTTTCCGGGAAAATTAAAAACTCGATGGTCCGGTCCTTTCATCGTCTCTCGCTTCACCACAATTTTATGGGCTATCTCGCGTGAAAAATGAAAATGATGGTAGCGAATTCCAAGTAAATGGCCGCCTTAAACATTATCATGAAGGCGCTTTCCCGGATGTCGAAGAGACTCTTCTCAATGATCCGATCTATATGACTAATAGATTATTTGGTGTACTTCTTTCCATATATTTAAACAGAAAAGTATGCCATTAGGGTAGCCGGGCCCTCTTCTTCTATTTCTTTTCTAAAATTCCCTAGAGTGTGTGGTTGCAAAGCGGAACCTTAGTCCACGAAAACTCTACTTTAACCGAAAGTATAAATGTCTTTCGATAATCGAAAGCAAACGTGCCTCCGGGAAAACAATGGGTACCAAAATTTCAAATCCTTCTTTCTCCTCCCTTTTCTATTCTCTTCCTCGCTGAACTCCAACTCATCATTTGGTCCAAATCTCACCCATCTCGAATTGGTAATGGTGGTAGTACTTTTTGCTCAAAGCGGCGAAAAGGATGGGGTGGTGTATGAACTGTCAAACTCCTTTCTGTCTGTGTCTTGATCTTTTTATCCGAGATGAGCGGTATAAGGTATATTATTGTCCGACACCTGCTCAACGGGGATAAACTTAAATCGTCGTCCCGTTGCTCCCACAGGTTGGGATTCGTCTTGAGGATCTGACGTTAAAAGACTCACATTCGTCTTGAGGATCTGACGTTAAAAGACTCAACATGTATATACACGTTTTGTTTTATTAGCACCCAGCATGGTGCCCAAAGAGAGTCGTGATATGCACCATCGGACATTTCATAGTTCAGACGGCAATGGATTCCCTGTGCCAACCCCGCTCAGTTTTCTATGTGACCGTTTTCGGGCGGTTTGAGGCTATACCATATGTACTAAGTGGTAATATTATTATTAGACCATTGCACATTGGTCAAGGATGGTACCGCCCTAAACCCTAGGCCCCCAAAACATAAAGGATAAGCCACAACCGGCTGGATTGGGTTCACCCAGAGCCGACATGAAAGTTACTGAGAAAGTTAAGCCGTTTGTGATGTGTTGTTTTATTTGGATTTCGGTTGTTGTTGACGCTCTTTCTTCGACTTGTATATTTGTATATAAAGGATAAATAAATAAAACCAAAGATTGTTTAAAAAAAAAAAAAAAAAAAGTTGATGTTTGAATGTGATTTTTCATATTATAGTGGATGGCATTTTAATAATCGATCGTTTTCGATATCTCATCCGTTAAATTCGGAGTTGAAACGAATCAATTTCCACGTTTGAATTTCGAACTTTTCGACATAAGAGGAATTTCTGTAATTCATTTGTACTTTGGCCCAAAAATTTTGACCGGACCCAAAAAACCCAAGATCCGGTATAAATTAAAGCCCACGCCGGGGCACCCACGTCCGTCCCCCCTACTTCTTCTTCCACAAAAACGGATCTTGGTCCCCTCACCATCCACTTCTGGCTGCGGCATACCAAGAAGTGAATTCGACGACACAGACGCTGGCCAAACTCCACCAACCTCAACCCCTTCCTCCAGCACCACCTCCTCCACCTCCCTCTTGCTATTTGCACCATCAAAATTTAAATTATACTGCTTATGGTAGCACGAAGACTAATTACATCGAGAGAAATTTCACAAATCTCTATAATTCGGGGATGTTTCACCCATTTTTGATGAGGAAATTGAAAGTAGAGAGGGGAATATCTATTGCATCGAATCCCAGCTCAATATTCCAAGAATTGGTGTTGAAATTTTATAATAATGGAGGTTTCGGGGTGGCTAATTTTGGATTACGGCCGGATGGGATGGAACGTGAACTCACGCTGGAGTTTATTTGAATACCACGCAGATTCGATTAACTCGATAGCCCGACCTTGTTATTGTCGAGTATCCCACCACGAGGGATTTGATGTTTGACACGCTTCTGGGGGAGTACAACATCGCTCGAATCGTGTACGGGCAAAGATTCGGGACGTAACCAATTAGCCCGTCACTAATCAATGGCGACAACGCCATTGGAACTTCAAAGACGCCCGACGTGGAACAAGACTTTCTTGCACCTGCTATGGATCCTACAGAGGAAGCACACTTTCTGTATGGTCCATTTCCGGGCCATATTCTACGATTTAACCGTCAAATAGGTCAGCTCCTCTTGCTGTGCTTGTTACTCAATTTTATGCTTAACTTAGGGTTCCAAATACTTCTTTCATTGAAACAAGGTCTTTTCGAGAATTTTGGAATTTTTGAGACTTGTGTTCTAGACCATTGGGGACCCAAGAGCTAGAGATGACATTGAGCATGATAACTCCTCCTCCTCCTTCACCACCAGACTGTTTTAATGAAGATACCATCTCGCCTAATCAATACTCCTATGGATGCCTTGAGGAACATGAATTCTAGTATGCGCAGATGTTTCTTCGCCAGAAGAGATGATTACTTCCCTGAATGAATTCCAAAGAAGAAATGAGAAACGCCAAGGCCAATTCCAGAGAATGATGATGGCTAATCAGAACAATTCCAAGATCATTTTTATAGTCTATAGGCCACATTTGCCCGGTCCTTCGGCTGAAGTTAAATGCGGGTCAAGACGTAGAAACCGGGTTCATCTTCCGCTAACCCGGAGGATTCCCAAGTTGTTTATTTTCTTTGGTTTAGAAATGACTATGTCATTTATTTCCTAATGCATTGCATTTTATTTTTAGTGCTAAATTATTATATATCGGTTGATTTCTCATAATTTTGTATCTCCGACGGTTTAAATGAGAAATTATTTATGTTATCTTGAATATAGTACTTTCAAAAAATATGAGTTTGCTCCTTGATTCATGGGCCTACTCTCAAAGCCCAACGGTCGTAACCCAATGGATCGATCCAAACGGTCACATGCCCAACGGTCGAAAACCAAGTTATAAATACAACTCTCCTTTCCTCTTTCACTCATTCCCTTCTCTCAATCTTCACAACTTCTTCTTCACAAATTTTCAATTTCTTGACAATAATGAATAAACTAGGCGATGGGAAAAGGAGCAACGAGAATGGGATATCACATTAATCGTGATAATGGTGTTTATCATTATTCTCTTTGTCACTCATGCATAACTTGATCCGAACATCTAGATCTATGTAACCCTCTTTTTTTTTTTTTTTTCATTTTGTATATTAGTATGGTGTGTTAAATAATTCTCACACATTTGTACAGGTTACGTATTAAATGGAGAAGTTCCGTATTAATTAGTTGTGTATATTAGTCGTCTTTTCCTCTCAAATAAAAAATAAAATAAAAATAATAATAAATAAATAAAAATAATAATAAATAATAATAAATAAAAAAAATAAAAATAAAAAAAAAAAATAATAATAAGTAACAAAGAAAGGCCATCCAAAACTCACCGAAATAATTAATGGATACACATCGTGTTCAGAGAAAATCACAAGACGCAAGGTACACATAACACTTGTCACACATGCATTTCGATTATTCTATCCATATTCTATTACCGAAGTTATGATCATCATTTCTGAAATTACGATAAGTTTAACTACCCCCCGTGGAAACTTTCCTCCGTATTTTCTAAACATTAAACCATCTCATTAATTGTATTTGGATATCCGACATGACAAAGACTTACATGTGGATCCCCTATGATGTCGCTCATAATCACATGGGTAATTAAATACACTTGGACTCAGATTGGTATAGCCTCATAGATTGCCTATAAATCTCTTCTTTTTAAGCCATTCTTATTCATACAATTTTCCCTATCCTTCTCTCAAAGAATGGCTCAACCAAGAAAAATAACGGCAGAGAAAGACTACCTAAAACTTTTCAAGAAGGCCGGTTTTCTCCTTATTTTGACACTCTAAATCATATCGCCGAGGATGGACCTCTTCTATATCATTCAGCAGCTAGTTATTCCCGAATTGGTTTTGATGTTCTACCAATTTAGCGGTTATGAAGATGGAAAATTCTACTTCAATGCCTATGGACAACGATTGGAATTGAATAAGGAAATGATCTCCGACATACTTCAAATCCCAATTAAAACCCAAGAGTCCCTTTGTTCAAGAGTCATCATTCGATTCAAGAAAAACGCTATTGAGCCTCCAGATCTCATGGCGACGTCGAACATACACATCACATGGTTCTTCAACGCTTTTGAAACAGAATCAACGTGATTGTGCTCCATCGGTTGGGGACATAATGTGGTAGGTACATCACACCAATCTGAAGTCACAAAGCCTCAACTTCACCTACTTTGGATTTTGCAAACTCAAAGAGATGACTTTTGTCCGATCCAACACCTCTCACATCGCCATCACCAAGAAAACAAGAAGGTCGCCAGTTCTACCCACTTTGGTTACGCCAGATTATGATGCGTTTGGGGTTATCCAATAATATCTCCGAGACACCCCTTCAAAGAGCATATATAAAGGTACTTCAAACGCACTACTCCATTGGTTTTGGACCCCCGATGCTCGATAGATGAGCGTAACACCTCAAGCTCCAATGCCGGACCATTTATTTGATTTAAAATGCCATGTGAATATTATTAATCCCATGGAAGGCATTAAACTTCTTCATCGTGGTTTGAGGGAACTACACGCCGTTAATATCATCATCACAACCCTTTAGGATTTCCAAGATCACAAGCAACGCACATGATGTTGAACAGAAGAGATCTTGGAAAATCATTCTCAATTCTTGAAAAATCATGCTCTCCTAATGGAAAATCAAACTGTACTCTCGCCACCAAGGGGACATTCAGATGCACGGGCCAACAAATAGATGACCTAATGACCGGGTGCAAAATATGCATCTCCTAGATCAATATCGTATCCATGATATTACTACGCCAATAAGTATATAATCATATATGTTATTACGTTTTCCGTCGTACTATGTATTTTATCTTATCTTTTTGTTTTATTTTGTATGAAATGCTTAGTAGGATTGTCATCATTTCCGTTGTGACTAATATAATTTTAACATGTGCGTCTTGGGAGGGTCTATTTTCTTACTTACCATTTTTCCATTCACGCCGATATCGTTACTCCATTTCTTTACTTCATCCACCATAGCATCTTCATCAAACATTGCATCTTCATCATCCATGGCACCTCCCAAACTCATTCCCCGAAAGCAATCCTTTCAATCTATGATGGATTCCAATGCCTATGGCCATCTCTTCCATGATTACATCACAAACATTGGGTGGTCTTCCCCTAATTTTTCAACCCGACCAAACTTATTCTCCTAGTTTGGTTGCATACTTTTATGCTAATATGGATGACACACCAAAGATTCAACCATGCATGGTTTCTACTTAGACGGATTCATTAACTGAGTTGGTGACACACCTCATATCTTTTCCCGAACAACAACTTGGTTTAACTTTGACCTTCCATATCACTAACCTCTTTGCATCTTGGCATTACATCTATCATAATTCTTTTACCGCTTTCGAGTGGCAAGCATTTTCGCGACTCTTTATGGTGATGGTCTTGAGATCAAACGAAGGAGATGGCCATGTACCATGTAATATCACCATTCCATTAGCAAGCATGACCATGAACACGGGTCAAATAGGCTTTAAAATGGAGTCGAGTAAATCTTTAATAACTTGATTCCTTGGCGCTACTCGCTGATTGTCCACGGGCTTCCCATGTGATCCTTAATGCTCGAATTGCTCCATTTTATCTCTTTTTCTCTAATATTCTCAAAACTCTCTTTTTCGCGCGTAGAATCTTAAAACATAACTTAAAAACACTATTAGTCGCAAGATGGCTAAACAAGAGCATGTCGAGGTTAAATTGCTTTTTGAGCAACATCAACCCGACTCTCATGAAATTAGAAAACGAAGCCCAAAGAATGCTAATGTAGGTTTACGATTGACGACAAAAATGAAACTTATCGGCCCACGAAACTTTGTTGGATTCGCCACAACGAACCTAAACCCGCCCAAAGGAAACTAAAGGTGGTCCGACCCAATGACAAACTAATAGAAACTGCCCCGAACCAAAGCGATTTAGCTCGACCCCAACTAACAAAACAAAAGGTTTTGGCCCAAAGCCAAACCGACCCACGAATTCATCTTCTCATCTGACTACCATCGACTCCTCTTTTGCCACCAAAATCGGCCACCCTGACCTCCGGCTCGTCCGCCCATTTCAACCCGGCCCGGTTTCCTCCTCATCAAACCAAACAACATTAATACACACAAAAACTTCGATTCATTACCTCCGATCCCCCTTCATAAATCTAGATCACGGTTTTTGCGCCACCATTAACGCCGGACTTCAAAGCGATCCATACTGCTATCCGGCCCCATCAACCACCAACAACGATAACCACCGATAACTTGACATCCACAACTAAAGAGTTCAAACAAATCAATAGGATTTTGTTCTTTTGGTGAAGTGACGGCATTAAGCGCCCAGAGCCCACGACACCCGTTCCACCGATCAATTTTCATTCCACCAAACCTAAATCAGCAACAACACCACTTTCCCATACCCCGGCCGGTTCAACCACCAATTTCAATCTCGGCGCCCACAAACACCGACAACCCGAACATCAAAACTATATACCTGACTATATACAAGTTCAATCCAATAATGTCACGGGGCTTTGCCGCCGTTACTTGAGCCGAATAAGGTTCGACGGTTCAATATCAACTTGCGAGTTTTGAGGTTTTAACAACCGCGGCAGATTTCAACAAAGTTTTAACAACCACGACAGACGGGCGAATAAAATAGGAGAATAATCATAAATAAAATGGAACCTTGGATAGACATAAATATCTCGTATACCACGTAAAAAAGCAGTAGGATTGATGAAATAGCAAAAATAACTACTCGGCTTAATCAAAAGCTCCACGAATTCATCATAGTCCGGTGTAAAAGCTCCGACCCTCTAACAAACGAAATGCCTCCATTTTATTTTATTTTTATCTAAAAAAACCACTATTCTCTGGAAAAATATGAATATATACGGGTTTTGAAACCTAAGCCCACACCAGAACTTCGAGACCCATAAATCCAGCCCAGGGTATCCCAAATTCAATCAAAAATTAATTAATTAATAAATAAATAAATAAATCGATATTTTAAATACGAGCGTTACCACGACTTTTGGTGTTTGCTTCCTCCATGGTGATTACTAGCCATGTACTTTCTGATACGGCAATCTCCATAAGCTTCTAATCATAACACTTTGCTCTTCTTGAAACCATTGCAAACCTTTTCATGAACAAGTCGATCGAAGGTCTGCATCGGGACCAACACCCACTTAACACATTGGGAGAAAGCGGAACAATGTTTTTCAAAGGGTTGATAGCAATCAAAGGGATGGACCATCTTATGCTTTCAAGCTTCGATTAATTCATGAAGCATGGCAGTCCATGGCTGGAGTGCACAAATAACACCAACGCGATCTCTCCATCTTTAACGCGTTTTCGTGGGTATCTATTTCTTCAAGCGGCAAGTCCAAACATTTGTGTGAGACAAGGCCTCTGAGTTCCGCGAAACAAAGGAATCTGGTGGTGGTGCTGAGTTACAATTCATATATTCTCTCGAAGGTAGCTCTAATCTCGGACATCTGGATCTCTAGAATCGGGTAGATTAAAATTTAAACATGCTCGAAAAATCATGATAGTTTGTATTTCCTAGTACCTGCAGCTTCACGAGCATGAAACCAACTCATTGGTGCGTTGTACTCCCAAAGTGAATGTGTTGGTCAGTCCAACAACATATGAATCGATCCCTATGAAAACCAAGTCTCTAAATAACTAACAAAATGGAGTACTTGACCGTAATATTTTTTCAAAGCATCCCATCCCTGCGGTACCAAAATAACCTCGTCTTGATTTGACTCTGATGTTCCACGAGAACTGGGCATTCTCTACAAGTTTGTGCTTGAAAAATATCGTAATATTTTGAAAGGGCGACGTGGCGATATGTCATCTACATAGATGCTTATGTGCATTAAAAAAAACTTTATCCCGGCGGCACTCGGGGGCGAGTTCTTGTCGGTTTCGATCCGCGATGGGCTTATGGCACCAAACAAAGCCACTAAAGCGACATAGGGCCCGCTCATAGTCAAGCTGTTGTTTTTAATTTGAAGCGGCACGACACATAGTGAAAGACTTCCACGTTGAACTCGCTGACAAAGCGTATGAAAAGGCCGCGTGCTTGTTAGTTTTGTAGGTAGCGTCTAACATGAAAACTATTGGAAAAGTCCGAGAACAACTTAACACCTTCTAGATGGGCCCATAACAACCCCGTTATCTCCTTGGTATTCTCACCTCTCTCAACTCCTCAAAATAATGTTATTTTAATTTGCTAACAACTCCGCGCTTGATATCTCGCGATTGTGTGAGACCGTTCATATCAATCTCACTCGCCTTACGCGCTTGCGGTGTAGACTTAGGATATACTAGATATGTTTCCATGATACTTATTCTTGATAGAATCCAAAATTTGTTTAGGCTTTATTCCACACTTTTTACGTCTCGACAAGTACTCGAACTGCGGAATGGTCGGGCCGAGAGTAGCAAATGCATGTCCTTGAGGGTTTTCGCCAATACATGATTGTGAATACCATTTCTAACTTCTATTTTCCAACTATAAGCGGTCGCGTTGGAAAACACCTTTTAACTTAAATGGACATCCCGATTTCTTGGTTCTCGATTTTCTTTTATTAGCCCTCCTTTCGCCTTCCTTCTTGTGTGACTGATTTACACCTGAGCACTCGCAAGACAAATTCAATATTGCCACTCTGTTTCCTTTAACATACTCCGACTTTTCAATTACCACACCACATTAACTTATTTTTTTCTAGCGGTTACCTAACCAATTGCCTAGCTACGTGTATGAAAGACCTAAACACATAAAAAACAACTATTATTAATACACTAATAAAATTACATTTAGAAAATTAAAAAAAAAAAAATGAAATCAATGCCTATTCCATCATACCTCTTCCGTAGTAAATATTTCTGTTGTATCACTTAAAATCGGTTGACAATCCATGTCATTTGAGTTTGCAGAGGATCGGTTCTCAGGATCATGACAAAAGATCCTACATATAGAATAAAACAAAGAGTCTAAAACAATTTGTGTAATGAGGAATTTCAAAGTCACCAAAAAAAATGAACTTCTCACTAAATTTAGTCCAAGCGACCCGACCACATCCCGGTAATAGGGTTCCTAAATGGCTTCGGTCATGTAGTTCCATAGAGGGTCCAAAACGACCCACCATGTTGGTTGCTAGAGTCCCCAAACGACCCGAGGTGTGCGTTTGGGCTCGATTAAATGTTGTTAATTCATTCATTCAAGTATTTTGCATTCATTCATTCATTTATTCAATCAAGTGTTTTGCATTCATTCATTCATTCAATCAATCAAGTGTTTTGTATTTATTCTAATCAATGCTCTCTTGTAGATTCATTCATTCATTCAATCAATCAAGTATTTTGTATTCATTCTAATCAAGTATTACCTCATTATTTAGGTTTGGTTGTCTTTGTTGTCGGCGATTTCTACCGGCATCTCATTTTGCTTCGACTAATTAGCATCTTCTATTTCTTCAACTTCTTCACCTTCACCTTCAACATTTTTTGCCACTTCTTCACTTTTTGTTGGTTGTTCTTCACCTTCAACATTTATTCTATTTTCTCTTCCTCTAATTTGTTGTTGCACCTCAAACATTACTTCAAATGCTTTTTCTTCATCTTCGTGTTCCATTTAGAATTTTGATTGGGTTTTGATTGAGTATGGAAATAGTAAGGAGTAAATGAGAAACTTGAGTATTTGATTGAGTATGAAAAAAAGAGTAGAGTATTCTATGTAGAGATATTTGAAATTTTGATATATTTTGAATAATTGAGTGAAATATGTTTGTAAACCCTAAAACCCCAAACTCGTTTATTTTCAAAATTGAAAAAAAAATGGAAAATAACAAGTTTAGATATAAAACAAATAATTATTTTAGATTTGGATAATTGAGTGAAATATGTTTGAAATTAAAATTTTTTATGTCGGTCACGAAATTTATAAACCCTAAACCTCAAACCCCAAACTAGTTTATGATTCACAATTTGAAAAAGAAAATGGAAAATAACAAATTTAGATTTAAAACAAATTATTATTTCGAATAATTAAATGAAATATGTTGGTACGAAATTTGTAAACCCTAAGCCCCAAACCCCCAAATTAGTTTATGATCCACAATTTGAAAAATAAAATAAAAAAATAACAAGTTTAGATATAAAACAAATTATTATTTCGAATAATTGAGTGAAATATGTTGAAACGAAATTTATAAACCCTAAACCCTAAACCCCAAACCCCAAACTAGTTTATGATTCACAATTGGAAAAAAAAAAAATGAAAAATAACAAATTTAAATATAAAACAAATTATTATTTTAGATTTTGGCATGTTTTAACTTGGTTATATAGATACTATGTCATAACAGGATAAAGAGTGTAGAGTGCATGTAATTGTGTTTGTTCCTAACCTAATTTTTTTTTAAATCGGTTTCAATTTTGCTAATTCAATTGGGATGTGTTGATAATTGATCATTACTAATTCAATTTTGCATATCATTGTTTAAATAAATTATTGTACAATTATGATTGATTAATGATTTGTATTATAATAAAAGTGTTAGGTGTTTATGTATAAAAAAAGTGTAATTGATGTTTATGTAATCAATTTTTATTGGTTAATCGTGCTAATAATTAGTTAATCGAGAATTTCCTTGGTTTAGAACTTCTCAATTATTTTAGTCCAAACGACTCCCCATGTAAGCCCCATAGAAGAGCCCAAAACGACTTCGACCATACGGCTTTGCATGTGATACCAAAATCCATGTTTCAGACTGTTCAATGGAAAAAAGAGAACTCTGTCTCAAACGATATGGCTAAGACGTTTGAGTGTACACTCAAACGATATGGGCAAGCCGTTTGAGTGTACACTCAGACCGTTCCATGGAGTTCCAGATAGCCAATTCTCAAACGACAAGCTCAGACCGCGTGCATGTACACTAGAACAACATGGTGGTATCGTTTGATTGTATACTCAAACGACACAGCGAGATCGTCGTACACTCAAATGACCGGAGGGTTTCGTTATGACAAGACCGGTTGAATTGGTTGTTGGGCTTGGACTTTGATGGCAAACTTATAATTTTTTTTTGGGTTGCCCAATCCAATTTGATGAGTGCTCAATTAAACTACCTATAATTTTCATAACCCATTAAGCTGTCTAGGAGACTAAGACAGAAAATGCACAAATATACATACATACCCGAATGCGCACTACAATGAATGAGAACACAATATATCAAATACACAAATGAACATACGAATGACATAATCTAACTTTAACATAGAAGATTTTTTTTATTATACTAAGCGGTACACATTTAGCCATAGATTGTGCAGAATATCATATACACACACAACAAAAGAGAGTTAGCCCCTAAAAAGGGGCGACTCCTTAAGATTAGAAAATTACATACTCGATGACAACTCAATAGGACCGTACTGAAATAGGGTCCAAACAAAATATGGAGGGGTCCGTCTACCTCTAAAAACTAAACTATAGGCGACAAACTTTAGGACCCTACTAACATAATAAAGTTTACACTCAACTAATTTAAATAATAAAGAGTATATATCATGAGCTATAGACGCTGCTCCCCAAGAAAACATTGTTCCTCTACGCTCCAACACAACAAAAAGGGTTTGGTAGTCTGACAATATTGCTACTTTATTGATGTGCAACTGCTGTGCTAACTTCAATCATTTAAGGATAGTTATGGCTTCAGCCTCTTCTGGGTCTCCAGCTCTATTCTTGTCACTTGCACCAATGCATACACCAGCAGAGTTTCATAAAACAAAACCAAGGCCTACTTCGGTGTAATTGTCCACCTAGGATGCATCTGTAGATATATAAGACCAATCTGAGCATATACTGGGTCAATTGGTACTCCTGCTAATAAATGGTTTGTTGTTAAGTTTTTGGTGATGTAAGTGCTTGCTCTGAAAAGTATAACGGTGATCGGAGTTTGCTTGTTGTTGAAGGTAAGATCATTCCGATCGATCCATATAGAGTACATGGTTGTAACTACATAGCTAAGCATATTTATGATATCATATTTATTATTGTGTCGATTGATAAGACTACTCAAGATGGAGCTGAGATTATCATTTGAGTTCCAATTTTCAGTTCTTAGGCCAAAACCAAAATCATACCAAATACGCTTGAGCATAGTACAATGGAAGAGAGTATGAGAGGTTAACTCCACCTGGTTATTACATCTCGGACAGGTAGATAACTATACTATATTCCGGTGATTCAAATTTTCTTTTGTCGGTAATGCATTTTTTACTACTTTCGATAAGAAGAGTTTTACCCGTTGAGCAGTGTCCAGGTGCCAGATGCAATTTAAAAAAAAAATGTGAATTTTCTTGAAAATCACTGCTAAAATACTTGTATACTGACTTAACTGTGAGTTCACTATTTTTTATTTATTATATTTGTTAAAAATATCCTATAGGGGTCTGGCCTGCGGAGTTGACTTGGCCCCCAAAACCTCAAGGCCGCCCCGACAATACTAAGAGTGATGTCTATTGGATAACTATCAAACATTCCGAGAAAGACTTGACAGCAATATTTTAGCATTTTAGGCTTCGTGCCTCAAAGTAATTGACAACAACAAGTGTATGTCTTAAAAAGTCATACCATAGAAAGAAAATGAAAAGGAAAAAGTTAGTTTGCTTCCTTCGAGTTATTATGATGCTTCGGATAAGAAAGCATATAGAATTATTGATTATCAGTGTACAAAATACTTGGAAACGATCGAGTTGTTGTGCATTCCCTACTATAAAGTTTGGGATTGAACAAAAAGAGTATACAAGTTGCTCTTCATTGGCTCCAAGCTGTGTGCTCTCTATATGGCATCTATTGTTCCAGAGAATAGCTTCAATGGAGTGGGGAATCGGGAATAGGATAGCATATAATGGAATTTAATTTCATTTCCAGATATCATTTTCATGTGAATATAAAACAATATCTAAACCTTGAATAGATATTTTATTGTGGGTAGAGAATCTTGTAGTTGGAGGTGGGATTCTTATTAGTGAGTAAGCAGATTGGATAAGCCAATGTTTTTGTATAGATAAACATCATAAACTAATACAGATTAGTCCGATAGCCTTAATATTATCAAGGATTTCTCCACTTCCAGTAGTTGGTTACTTTTTTTTTTTGATAAAACAGTAGTTGGTTACTTGGTTTCATATTGGGCCAAAAACTGAAAATTGAAAAACAGGCTCAAAAAGATAATCATATTGGGCCGCATAAACTTTTTGCAATGTTATTCCATGTATAAGAGGATTAATTGGGCAGCATATTTATGAAAGTCCATGCCGTTGCGTGGCAAAAGTTAAAATCCTTACCTATGTGCATCTCTAATTGCTTTCTATTTCATGCTGTGCGTATGTCCATCACAAAGGTATTATGTGTGCTCGTATTTGGGTGCTAGGATGTTTTTCTTTTGTTTTGGTTTATTCCATTTTTTTTTTATCTATAACAGTTTATGGTGGTTTTCTGGATTTTCTTGTGCATTGTTTACGGGTGCATGAGGGTACCTATTTTTATCCTCATCTTCGGGTTCTTTAAACGGCTCCCGAACCTCACCCCCACCCCCACCCTCATCCATATGAGCTTCAGGGTCTCTCCCCAACCTCATCCATAAGGTTAGCTGACTGCATCGACGATACTGTAGAAATATCAACACCGTCGGGCTTGTCATAGAGGATGGGACGGACCGCCAGCGTCGTATCCTCTAGCAACATATGTCTAGGGATAGTTATCTTCAATGAGGCCAACTCTATAGCACCCTTCCATCGCCACTTCCCTTTTTCTTTTTGAAACAGTCTTTCTATTTGCAACCTTTAGTGGTATATTTTCCTTTTCGAACAGTAACTCTAGAAGTTAGGGCGAGCCATCAATGCTGAGCAAATCAAAAAAATTGAGGGGTGTTGGTTCCGATGTCCAAGAGGCTATCGCTACGGGAAATGCGAAATCTTTTGGTGTGATGCCAATCAAAACATTTAAAAAGGAAGTGGTGAAGATATTTGATGATTGTAAGCGCTAGGGCAAAAAGGAGATAGAGGCCAAGGCTATACTATTGGGTAAGCTATACGTTACTTTGCTCATCTCCACTGTATTTCTTTGTCATCGCTAGGGTGTTGTGACCTACCTCTTCTCCTCCTCTATTTCTATTTATAATGACCCTCCTCCTTCTTGGGCCTCGGTGCCCCTCATCTTACGGCCTCACGGGTGCCAAGTGTTGAGTTCTCGTCGCGACGTTAGGGTTTCACCCTTCCCCTGCTAAACGCGTGCCGGATGGTTCTATTCCATGTCGGCCTAGCCTTTCGGCGCCGCGGTTCTCCCTATCATCCTCGGTATTTTCGGCCTCCATACTTGGCTTCTCCGCCCACGGCACCGGGTAGCTTTGCCGTCATCCCACGCCTTGTCCTCTTCCGGCTCCTCATCCGCCCGGACTTCGCGGCCATCATAAAAGTGGTTAATGCCATAATGCCCCTCTCGAGGTTAGCGGACCTCCCGAATGTTCGTGGACTCGAACCCAAATAATCGCCGCTTTTCCGTAAATTTGGGCGCCGCCCTTTCTATTGTTGGCCGCCGTGTCCCCCGCGTGTTTGGTTTTAGCGTCGCCTCGGTTCTTCTTGCCCTCCGCGTGTCACCTTCCCTCCGGTTCAACCGGGCGGCCTCTTGATTTTTGGCTCCTAATTCTTTCCCTTTTACCCTCCACGCTTCCACTTCTACTTATTCCTTCTTTCCTTCTCATTTCCTTTCTCACCGCTTCACGCCCCGTTGCTCGATTACGCCATTTTTACACCTTCCTCTTTTCTTCTCACTTTTTCGCTCTCCTTTCACGATCACCCTCATCCTCTTCTAGTTCTCCTCCCGCTCCTCCATTCTACACACCCCCTCTCCAACGTTAGCCTTTTGCTCTTTGGATTGGCGCGATCGGGTTGGTAATCTTCTCTCCTTACTTTTCACATTTGACTTGTAAACTGTTCATATTCCTTAGCTCCCTCCCATGTCAGTTCTCACTCCGGCCGGTCCGACTTCACGCGATGACGCTGAGGAGTCTTCTCCTCCTTTGATCCCACCGCGCGCCCCCTCCACCAATCGGGCGGCCTTTCAAGCTTCCACCGCCTCCCCGCGCTCCGTCAGCCCTAATTTGGAAGGCGATTAGGGTTGGCTATGGCATCCCAAACGACATCCTCCTCGAGCACGTGCGTGCCGACGTGATTCATTTCCTCATCCGGTTCCCCAAACCGGATGCCTTGTGGTCCTGATCGGCCAAATTGTATCGAGGCGCGTCGCCGCCTTCCGACTAGGCGTAGGCGTATGCAACCATTTCAACATTCCCCTTGCCGGGGTATCGGCAATTTTGGCGATCATGTATGCGCGAACTATTATAACCTCCACCACGAGCCCGAATAGTCCCCAGTCCGACATAATTTCTCGTATTATATCACATGAAAGTACCAAAAGTGAGTGTGGGGTACCATTCTTTACGTCCGCCTTTGGTAAACGTCCTTCATTCTCAAACTCACCACCTCGGACCAAACTTGGCATCACTACCCCCTCAGATGTTTTACGGTATTTTAAATGTCCGCGGAGGTTCCACCTGAAGTGACTCTCAACCATCTCACCTTCCCGCCTGAATGGTGAGTTCACTTTCTTGCCTCTCTTTCTTATGTTGACTTATCTTTGCGGACTCACTCCTTGTCTCTATTTTTCTCCTGTGCAGGTTGGAAGTCCGACTCCAAATCCCGGTTTTACGTCGGCCTGAAGTCTGCAATCTTCGAGCAACTCCGCAATTTGGGCTCTTCTCAAGCTGAAGTCCTCGGCATAGATCCCTCTCACGGAACCCCCTTACTAACTGACCCTTCCTTGCACACCTTGGGTAAATATTCAGCTCCCTTTTATCGTCCTCCTCCCCAAAGAAAGAAAAAGCCTCGTCCTTCTCCGTCCTCACTATCCGCCTCCCGTCCCAACGCAAAACCCGCGCCGGCTTCACTCGTAAAACCTCAAGTCGGGGGCCGGGCTCGGGCTTTAGAAGCGATAGTCAAAAGTCCACCGCACACCTTTCTTCCGGCCCGTCAATATACATCTCCTTCTTTTCGTTCCCTTTGCCGACCCGGGACGATCAATATATCCCCGATTCCCCTCCGGCCGACTCATCACCTTCCCATGGGCGTCTCCAAGATCAAAGCGTTCGGCGGACTTTCGGACGATGGCGTGGCCGAAGTCCCTCCTTCCCGCCCGTGTCGGCCTCTCTTGTTCCCAGCGTGTCAGCGGATCCTCCTCTGAAGAGCCCCCACAAAGCGCCGCAAGTCCTCTTCCTCTGCAAGCCTTTCTGCGGCTCCTCCGTCTCCTCCTCATCTGCAGCGGCCCGGAAAAGAAACCGCTCGCTCTCTCCCTGGGTCCGCGGCACCACCAACTTTCCGCCCCCACTTCAAGGTGCGTGGCCGCTTGGTCAATGTAGAGGATTCTGCTCTAGAAAACCCGGCCGTGGCCTCAGCAATGTTCTATGGCTCCCATCTTCCTCGTGACCTGGCCTATGCTGACTCTGGGACTTTCGAACAGCATCGCACTTCCTTGTATGCCGGCTGGGAGAAGGTCTGTCTCTTTCACCCCCTTTCCACTTTCTGTTTTGACCCTTATCACGACTCTTCCCTTGCTAGGTGAGCCTGGACATGGCCTATATGATCCGCGGCCTCTTCTCTTCCTTGGACTCTGTGGAATCCTTGGAGAAGGAGGTCGGCGGCCCTGATGGATTACGGGCCACCTGTGAGCGCCTCCAAGCTGAGCTGTCGGCAGCGGACATGGCCAAACTCCGAGCTGAGGATGAGCTGCGGACCGCTGGCTTCTCACCAGGGCCTTCATGGGCCGGGGTGAGCGACCGCCTAAACAAACAGCGAGGCATACGCGCCTCCGGCCTGAGGAAGCTCTGGCCGCTCTTCTTCTCCAACACACTCGGGACATGGAGCGGTGCCGGTAAGCTTCAAGGCTCAAAGTGACAAGCGGTGGCCAAGAAGATTGCCGAGGAGCATGTCGCGTTTACTCGAAGGCCGACTCCTTCCCGAAAAGCCCCCTCTCCCATGCCGGAAGATCCATCCACCGCGGTATCCATTGCCGCAGCCCATTTGGTTTGGTCGGTTGATGTTGCTTTCTCCTCAATCCACTGCTTGAAGGCTCTGTTTGCGAGGCCGCCTCCCCAACCCGAAAGTGATCGTGACCAAGCTCCCTTACAAGATGCAGTGC
The DNA here is from genome assembly GCF_015680905.1 of Coptis chinensis. Classification (NCBI taxonomy): domain Eukaryota; kingdom Viridiplantae; phylum Streptophyta; class Magnoliopsida; order Ranunculales; family Ranunculaceae; genus Coptis; species Coptis chinensis. Next base: position 72,322,784 of record NC_141459.1, on the reverse strand, counting down.
GGATTTAGACTAGCCCCCGGGTATGCGCTATTGTTTAGCCATTTTGTAATTTACTTTTCGACAAAGTGTGCCCCTAATATTATTGGTTCTTTCCCTTTCATTTTGTATGTTGGCGTGGTAGATCTTTGTTTCACTTTTCTGATTACATGTATAATCTCGGTTTTAATTGTTGCTTTATGCGGCCGCACGCCATCGTTGCGTCATTTCTTGCCTCTATTTCTACTCATCTAGTCCTTATCTCTGCTGGGGCCTTCTCTTTCTTGCCCCCATGTGTGATTCCCCGCCTCGCTTGGGAACCTCTCTTTTCCTTTGGAGTCACTTTCGTTGACTTTAGGTTCCATCCCGGCGCTTTCGACCTGCCGTGAGTCGATTTGAACCGTTCGACCCTTGGAAGGCTCATCCCGCGCCAGCCTCTAGTTAGAGTGGCCTCGCTTTCCGTTGGGCCTCTCTGCCCCCTGTAGCGTCGCCTTTTCTTCCAGCGCTCTCTCCCCGACCAGCGGCTCTATCTTGAGATGGACCTCTTGTCCTCGAGGCGTCTCTTGCCCTCACCTATGTTTCGTCCGACTCCATTCTGTTCACGTGAAGCGGTGAAATTTGTTCCCCAAAAGTGCCATTGTATTATATATTCACAAATAGCTCCGGTGTATCATTACGGATTTTCATTACATTCAAACATGAAACTTTTTAGCATTCTCACATTCCATGGCTTTTCCAAAGACCTTTCCTCCCGCTTGTTCTTAGCTTTATGCGTGCGGCTCCTCCCACATCGACCAGCTGTATGGGCCCTCCCGGTTCGACCCCAAACTTTCCATCATTCTCTCTCTTGGTACTTTCTGCGTCACTTTCGTCGCGACCGCGGCATCCCTATCTGGCGCCTCGGCGACTCTCTTGTTATACCGTCTCTGCGGGCTTTGCGGTGGTATTCCTCTAGTCGATCCGCCTTCCTCTTCTCTCTTACGCTAAGATCATATCCGTTGCCCGGTATGCCCTCGTTCAGCCCGTCTCTCCACCCTTTTGTCCTCGTCGTGGCTGCGACCATTTCGATGGGAAATCCGCGGCCTCTACCCCGTAAAGCCAAAGCGAAGGGGAGTTTCCTGTTGATGTCTGGCGTGGTCCTCGTAAAGCCCGAAACATGGCCCGAGTTCATCGCCCATACTCCTTTCTTATCCTCTAGCTTCCTCTTGAGATTGTTCATAATGGCCTTGTTGGAAGATTCTCGCCCATTGCCTTGCCGATTGTATGGGGCCGAGAACCCTAACCCTTAACCTTGTATGCTTGTAAGAACGCTTCACCTTGGACCCGGTGGGCCGGGTTCCATTATGCTGCTATGATAATATGGCAACCCGAATCTACGGATGATGTTCTCCCCACACAAACTTGATCACGTGAGTCTCCTTAACTTGTTGCGGGGGCCTTTGCCTCAATCCATTTGGTAAAATAATCGTGGCCGCCAACATGAATCTCCTTTTGCCCTGTAGCCATGGGCGTGGACCCACTATATCCATTGCCCACATTCGCGAAAGGCCACGGACTTGACATCGCGTGTAATGGTTCGGTTGGTGCAAAGATCATCGGCGAACCGGCACTTCTCGCGTCGTTTAGCATAGTCCACGGCATCCCTTTTCATATCGCGGCCAAAGTAGCCCATGATATCGGTCACGTGTCTTTGTTGTCACCTGCCGTTGTGACTCCACAATCTCCCTCATGCAACTCAGCTAACACTTCAAAGGGCTAATCTCGGCCGGAGACACTTTAACAAAGGCCCACTGAAATTCCTTGATATAGCTCCCCTCATGAGCGCGTTATCTCCAGGATATCGTTCGGTCTCCTTTTCTCCCCTTTATCTTCCACCACGTCCCCCGCCAAAAACTCTTGATGGAGTGCGATCCATCCCCGCCGTCCTCCTTTTTGTGACATACCTCCACCACCCTTTCCCTCTCCATCCTCCTCGTTTAGGCTTCTCCAATCGCTTTACCTTTTTATCATTCTTTCTTCCGATTCAGGGATTCGCGGCCGCCACGCAGTAAGCTAGAAGCGTCGGCATATCTGTTTTCACTCGCGACCAGTATGTATGAATCTAACGCCCGCGAACTGGCAGCCCTCCTTTGCGGCGACTTCCGGATATTTTGCCATGCGTGGGCACCGGCCGCCACGAACCACCCGTTAGCGACCGCACACCACGGTTTGAGTCGAATAAATCATCGACTCTTTCACCCTACCTCTTACGCCATTCTCATGCCCGCTATTCTTTCGCCTCATTTCTCGCCCGTTATTTGATGCCGCGAACCCCAACTTCATAGTTAACTCCATTACGTTGTTTTTCCGTGACCCGATCCGCTGCCCATCCATTGCTGATTATGCGTAGGTGACCTTCGGCGGCAACTCTCCATCCATTCATTCGATCCTGGGGTCCAACCAATCTGTTCCGTGATCCTTTCCGGCCCATGACCATCTCGTTTCCCCCAAACTCCTCATTGGAAACTCCGCTAAGAATTACGCCACCGCTGCGCCTTTTTTACCTTTGTTACGATCGATCGCAGATCTCGTAAGAACTTCGACATCAACGCCCGTTTAAAGATCCTTCCCGAGCTTCTCGACTTTCAATGCTTGCTTTAGCGGCAAATTGGTCACCACCACTACAGAGTCTTCAGTCACGGTTTCAACCGGGGCGAGAACACCAAAGCCAAAGCATATTTCTATTCTACGCTATATCGGTCTCTCGGCTTCGGTGATGTTTTACTTTGGAAGTATACCGCTTTTTTCATTTACCCACATTCTCGACTAGTACCGAAGCTAATGGCATATTCCTTCCGCGACCCCCAAATATAGGTACAACTTCTCTCCCTGTTTCGATTCGGCGATAGCATAGGGGCCTTGCCTAAGTAATCCTTCACTCTTGGAACATGCTTTTCGCTCGGGGTCCATTCGAAATCCAAATATTCCTCGGCCAGAAATTCGTATAATGGCCTACACTTATCGGCGACTTGAGATGAATCTATTCAAAGCCGCGACCGCTTCCCGCAAGTCTCAGCACCTCCTTGACATCCCGAGGCGGCGGCATCTCCACTAGGCCCTTATTTGTCGCGGGGTTGGCTTCTATTCCCGGTGAGTAACTATGTATCCTGGGAACTTTCCCGTAGTGGCGCCCGAGCGTACATTTCTCCGGATTAAGTTTTAAATTGTACAACCGCGAGATTCTAAATGTCTCTTTCAAACCCTCCGGATGTTCTTCCTCCGGCATGCTCTTTCTACCATGTCGTCTATGTAAATCTCAATCCCTTTCGGATCTTGCTTTGAACATTTTCTCCCTAGCCGCTGAAAGGTGGCCCCGCGTTCTTCAATCAAAGCGGCATTCTTGTGTATTGATGCGTCCCGCCTTCCACCACGAAAGCCGTCTTTTCTGATCCGCCCGTTACATGGCCACACGGTTATATCCATTGACGCGTCCATGAAAGAAAACACTTTAAACCACTGCGGTTCTATCCACCGGCTTCGTCTGCTACTCGGCATGGGGTAGCTATCTTTGGGGCACTCTCGATTCCGCGTCCGGTGAAGTCGGCGACATCCGCACCTTGCCATTCTTCTTAGGTACCGCTACCACGCGTTTGATGACCCGATCGGTAAAGGACACCTCTCGTATTATCCCTGCCCCCTTCAACCTCGCGACCTCTTGGCGAATCCGCTTCAGGCGTACCTTGGTCTAATCCTCGCATCTTACGTCTTCTTACGGTTTAAGCGTCCCCTCATATGTAACTTATGACATGCGAACTCGGGTCCAATCCGGTGACTTCCTCGATCATCCAGCAAATACATCTCGGTTAGCGGATAAAACGATTACTAATTTGCTCTTCCATTCCTCTCGACCGGTGGACCCCGGATGTGAACTTCTCTTCCCGTTCTCCCCCAAGTTTACTACCTCTATCCCATCCAAGATCTTCGGTCCCGCTACTAACTCTGCCGATCCCTCCCGGACGGCAATCAGAATTAATTACTATGCGCTTCTTCTTCGGACCGCGAGGTCTCTTCCTCGACCCACGGATCAATCTCTTCCACCCAGTACTCACGGTGGCTATTTTTTGCCGACACGATCCCCGCTGGACCTCGTATATCCCGGTTCGGGGTGGGGAACCCGAATCACTTGGTAGTAAGTGGAGGAACTGCTTTCATCTCGTGAATCCATCTCCTCCCGGGATGGCGTTATCAGCTGAAGTCGGCATCCACCACCTTAAACCTCGAAAACACCGTAACCGGTCCTGCGGTCACCGGGGCGATAACTCCCCAAGGGTTCCGCCATGCTCCCGTTGAACCAATACAAATTTGTTGGCGAGTCTCCGGTTTCTTCCTTTCTATGTTCATTTCTTCCATTGCCCCTCTAAATAGTAAATCCACAAAGACTCGCCAATCCATCCACCAACACTCTCTTTACTATGTAATTTCCATAGTCACCGCGGATCACCAACGCGTCCTCGTCGCGGGGAGTCGATGGCTTTCGGAGGTCCGCGTCGGAGAACGTGATGCTCTTCCTTCCGCTTTGCGCGACCCGTAATCGTCGCGCCGCCTTCTGTCTCATGCACTTGTCGTATGCTTGCCGCTTTCGCCTTATCCTGTCGCGGTGTGCATTATGGCTCAATATCTCTCCACCGAAGATCACATTGATCGTTCCTAGTATCCTCCCCGGGTGGCGCTGCTCCCCCTTTGTCCCCTTCCGCTACAAACTCTCTTGATAATCCCGCGTTATCATCCTGCGGATTAGCCACCTTAAACGATAATTTGTCCGTCTCGTGATTGTGTATTTGATGATAAGCCTGATAAAAGGTCCGCCTTGTACCTCCATCGGCTTGGTTCAGCGGACCCTCATACCCCCGCAAGTTACGGATCAATCGGTAGTATTTCGGCCGGTGGCTTATTCAATGGCACTTGCTCTTCCTCGCGGTAAGGCTTTTGTCTCGACCTTCCGCCCAACCTCTTCAGCGGTCCCCTATAGGGCGCGATGAAGACTTTCGATACCGGCGCCCCCGCTTATCGGAGGGTTCATATTGCCGACGCCCCTCCGTTTTATCCAACGATAACACCGCTTTTCCCCGGCGCTTCTCACCTCCTTACGCATGGTGTCCTCATACCTAATGTACTTTTCCACCCTGATCTACAAGTCCCGTAGAGTTGCTATCTCATTCTTTGCTACCGATTCATGTACTCTAGTTCCCGGGCGCAACCCTCTCTCGAAAGCTATCACCGCCGTCCTTTCATCTAGATTTTCCACTTTCAAAGTCTCCGCCTTGAATCTGCACAAGAAATCTCTCACTGATTCCGCCGACCTCTGCGCTTTACGTTGAACAAGGCCGCTGGCGTCCACCACACTTCTTTTGATGTATGAAGTGATCAATGAACGCCTGCTCCAACTCCTGAAAGTTATTAATACTCTTCGAAGGTAACCTGTAATACCAATCGGATGCTCCCCCTTTCAAGCTTGCCGGGAACATCATACATCTTAGTCCGTCATACCGCGACTCTTGCCACAACGGCATCTGGCTGCCGGAATGGTGAATGTGGTCCATTTGGGTCTCTGTTCCATCATACCTCTCAAACCTTGGGCTGATTGAACCTCTTCGCACTTCCGACTTCCATATCAAATCTGCCCGGTGGGTTCATGATTCAACCCCCACCACCACTTCGCCCGGCGCCTCCCTCTGCTCCGCTTTGCATCCCAAGCTAGCCTTCGGATCGTTGGCTATCATTTCCTGACTTGTTCCTTAGTAAGCCCCCACCCCGCTTTGTTCTTCCGCATCCGCTCCCCTTCCTCCTCTTTCTTCTCCGCTCTAGACACCTCCCTTTCCGACTCCTCTATAGTTTCTCTCTCCGCTTCTCAACCCCTCATTTTCCTCCCTCAACCTCGATATTTCCTCATGCAACAACCTTGTTTCCTCCTCCGACATTATTGTCTCTTCCCCGTCCCCGCTCCTCCCTTTCGCTTTGTTGACTCCATCGTCCCTCTTGGTGGATCGTCCGCCTTCTTTGGTCGCCACTCTTCTTTTTTTGTTGCCATTTCACTATTTTTCTTTACTCTCTCTTTCTTTTCTCTCCCCACGACGGTTCTGCAATGTTGTGACCTACCTCTTCTCCTCCTCTACTATTCTATTTATAATGACCCTCCTCCTTTCTTTCGCCCTCCAAATTTCCCTCATCTTACGGCCTCCTCGGACTTTGCCAAGTGTTGAGTTCTCGTCGCGACGTTAGGGTTTCACCCTTCCCTGCTAGGCACGTGCCGGATGGTTCTATTCCATGTCACCTAGCCTTTCGCCCGCAGTTCTCCCCTATCGTCCTCGACTGGCCTCCATACTTGGCTTCTCTTCCTTGCCTCCGGGTAGCCTGCCCGTCATCCCATGCTGCCCCTCTTCCCCTCTCCCTCATCCGGCCGGACCATGGCCATCATAAACTGTGTCGCTACATAGGGTATCCTGGATGGTTAGTTTCGATGGTACAACGAAGCTAAAAAAATTAGCTTGGGATGAAGAAATAGCTAAGTGTCCACAGGATGGTCTCAATGAAGCACAAAAAAAGGAGAAGGAGAGTAGTGAAACAAGCATTGATGGCTGGGTACCTTCTGGAGCTACTGTTCGAAAAGGAAAATATACAACTAAAGGTTGCAAATAGAAAGACTATTGCAAAAAGAAAGAGGGAAGTGGGGAAGGAAGGGTGCTATAGAGTTGGCCCCACTGAAGATAGCTATCCATAGTCACATGTTACTAGAGGTTGCGACGCTGGTGGTCCTTGGCATCCTCTATGGCAGCCCGACAATGTTGATATTTCTACAACATCGCCGATGCGGTCAGCGAACCTTGTGGATGAGGTTGGGGAGCAGTCTGAAGATCCTGAAGGTCATATGGAATTATGGATATGGATAAGGGTGAGGTTCGGGAGCTCTCTAAAGAGCCCAAAGATGAGGATGAGAATGGGGACCTCAACAATGCACAAGAAAATCCAGAGCGGTCTGAAGTCGAGAATGTGCCTTTGGGAAAGAAGAGAAACAATAAGGATAAATTTTCTCCCCTCAACATGAATCTTATACCAATCAATCCAAAGAGGGTTAGTGTTCCGGTATTCCTGATCCACCGAAACCAAAGAACACAAAGAAACCAAAGAAAACGAATGGCTTGTTGTGATTAGGTTACTAGTTTTGTTGGATGTTTTAATAAACATTAGTGATTTAATCTCTTGTCATGGCCCATCTTTGATTAAGTAGTGGTGTTTTAAGTCTTGGATTTGTTGTTTATATGATACTTAGTTTGTTTTGATACTCTTGACAGGAAAATGCACCCTGGAAGTACTGTTCCCAAAGTATAACAGTAGTTTTTATCTGTAAGCGCACTATATTTTAACTAAGAGTACTTGGAATTACCATTTCAGAACACAACAGCACATGAAGTTCCTTTACTGATTATTTTTAGACACTGCGTATTTCTAGTTTGACCGAAGATGTCAAGTACTTTTACACTGTATAACTAAGCGTACTATCTTAACACTACGAGAAAACCTACCTAGGTTTTCTCGTAGTGTTACTACCTACTTTATCAGTTTCTGTAGCCACTATTGAAATTGTGTCATGAATAAATTATTTTCTTTTGTGCTGCCACTTGTCTAACTTCTGGCATGGGAAGCATATAGAAGGAAGCCAATATAAAACTGGAGCTGGATTTCACTAGTTATAAGCAACGGGACAGTGCTCTTGACCTCTCCTGCTTCTACCCTCGATCTTGTGTTGACTCTTCTATTGGAGGCAAAATCAGTGGATCATCTCAGGTTGCAGGGTACTGCATTTCTTTTTGGTTCCAGTCTAATGCTTCTGCACCGTTCACTTTGGAACAGAAGTGTCTTGATTGGAAGTTGTGGTATATTTATGCAATTTACAGTACAATAGCTATAAGTCAGAAATATATTAATTTGACCTTTGATGGCTTGTGGCCGATGTATATCTGTATATGGAAGAATCATGTCTGATATTCTTCTGATATTATCCTGTATGATGCAGCTAGAAAACTATTTTTGATATGTATATTCAATTTGTTTCTCATACATATAACATGTCCCATAATCCGGTAGTATTTAAGAAATTTATCCATCGAATCTCTAATGGTTTTTTGGCCTGATATATCTTGGAAATATGATATAGATACCTGACTATTGCTGAATTATTGTTTTGGATTATATGTTTAATTTATTATTTTCTGATATTTTTAATATATGTCTGATTCAGGGTATTTAATGATTAACTAGCTTGTAGGCCCGTGCATACGCGCCGGCTCTTTTGAAAATATTTATATTTTTTTTCTAACCCGTTGACTACCGTTTTAGTCGCTAACCCGTTTTAATTTTTTAACAAATTGTTTTAAATGAAGTTTTAATTAAGTTTTAAAAACCAGTTTTTTCAATTGGAAAAGAGATTTTGTTTTAATAGGAAAAAGATTTCCGCTTTAATTAGAAGTGTTAGAATTTGTTTAATAGGATAGAAATGTCGTGATAATAGAAGAGGAATTTCTATTTTTCAAATAAGAGAGAAATTACCGTTTTAATAGGAGATGATGTGGAATTTTAATAGAGCTCGAAAAATACCCCTTGTGACTCTTTTAAAAACTTGTTCAACAATCATAACTATACATATATAAATTTTCTAACAAATCGTGATTCATGTTTTCGTCGTTAACTTGTTTTAATTTCTCAACAAATTATTTTAATTAAATTTTTAAAACTCATTTTTTAATTGAGGGAGGGATCCCGTTTTAATTCAGAAGTGTGATTCCCATTTTTAATAGGAGAATGATTCTCATTTTAATTAGAAGTGTTAGATTTTTCTTTTTCAATAGAAGAGACATTTTCATTATAATAGGAGAAGGATTCCCGTTTTAATTAAAAGTGTTAGATATATATATATTTTTTAAATATGAGATGAATTCTCGTTTTAATAGAAGTTGATGATATGGAATTTTAAGAGAGCTAGAAAAATATCATTTGTGGGAGCTTTAATATTAAGAATATAAAGTAGACACGTGCATACGCACCGGTTCTTTTAAAAATTTGTTCAACAATCATAACAAATTGTGATACCTATTTTCGTCGCTAACCTATTTTAATTTCCTAACAAATTGTTTTAATCAAGTCTTAAAAACCCATTTTAATTTCTTAACAAATTATTTTAATTAAATTTTAAAAACCCGTGTTTTTTAATTGGAGGAGGGATTCCATTTTAATTTGGAAATAAAGAGTTTTTATGCTACTATTTGAGTTTTGGTTTTAAAAGGAAAAGAAAATTCCCATTTGAAGTTGGACTCTAAAAGGAAAAGAGTTTCCCGTTTTAAGTTAACTATTAAGTTGATGACGTGGAATTTTAATAGAGCTCGAAAAATACCCTTTGTGGGAGCTTGTAGGCCTGTGCATACACACCGGCTCTTTTGAAAACATTTATATATTTTTTTAGAAAATTAGGACTACTTTTTTAGTCGCTAACCCGTTTTAATTTTCTAACAAATTGTTTTAAATGAAGTTTTAAAAATTCATTTTTTCAATTGGGAGAGAGATTCTATTTTAATAGGAGAATGATTCCCATTTTAATTAGATACGCTAGATTTTCGCTTAATTTTCAATAGGGGAGGAATTCTCATTTTAATATGAGAAGGAAGGTTTACCGCTTTAATTAAAAGTGCTAGAATTTGTTTTAATAGGAGAAGAATTCTCGTTATAATAGAAGAGAAATTTCTGTTTTTCAAATATAAGAGAAATTCTCGTTTTAATAGGAGATAACGTAGAATTTTAATAGAGCTAGAAAAATACACTTGTGGGGGCTTTAATATTAAGATATAGAATTATAGATATAGTTATATAACATATATTTTCGATATTTCCAGTATGTATTGTATTAGAGTTTTTAGTGTTTTAGTATTCATATAAAAGAGGTTGTTTCCCTATTCATTCATTGATTTAAGCAGTTCCTGTAGTCTGCCAGTTGTTTTGGGTCCTGTATTGGGCACTCATCAAATTGGATTGGACAACGCCCAAAAAAAAAGAAATATTACAAATTTGTCATATTACAAGTTTGCCATCAAAGCCCAGGCCCACCAACCAATCCAACCGGTCTCGCCATAATGAACCCTTCGAGTCATTACGACTTCACCATGTAGTTTGAGTGCCCTCACTATGTAGTTTGAGTGTACTCTCAAGGGTTTGGCGCTGTCGCTTGAGACAAAATTCTTGGTTTTTGCTGCATCGACACGGCGGGTCATTTGGGGTCAGCCTCTGACGGGCGACATGGCCGGTGTCGTTTGGGCAATCTCCAGGACGACATAGCGGGGTCGTTTGGACTAAAAAATTTAGTTTGTTTGTCACGATGTTCATTTTAAAAATCAACTTCCACTTAATCAACCCAAACTCGAATTCAAACTCGAAAACGACTTCATCAAATTTGGGCAAACTTGAACTCAAGTTTAATCAACCCAATCTTCCACCCAAACTCCAAAAAAACATCAAGTTTGAAATCATCAAGTTTAATCAACCCAATCTTCCACCCCAATCAAATTTAATCAACCCAATCTTTCACCCAATCAAATTTAATCAACCCAATCAAGTTTAATCAATCCAACCAAGTTTGAGTATATACTCAAACAGGACACAACTCCAATTGGGTGAAGTCGCCAACTTTAATTCCTATTGTTGTTTCACAACTCAACACTCGAAGTATGAACACCCATGTAAAACTTCGATTTTTTTTTTTTTTTTTTTTTGGTTTCAGTCTGGAGAGATGATACCGCTACAAAAAGTTTGAAAAAAAGTAGCCGGTATGCTTTGAGGTGGGGGTGTATTGGGCTATTGTTGTTGGACTTAGTTGTCTGGCTTGGGCCGGAGGCTGCCCAATGCAATTTGATGAATGCTCGATTAAATCAGCATTGTTTTCTCATTGGGAGTTGGTTGGTTGTTTGTATGAGCGTGTATGTGTATTGGTTCGGACTTTTACTACAAGGTATTAGGAAAATTGAATTTTTGAGGTTATAATACATTAGATACCTAGTTGCAGCCTTGCAGGTACCTGGAATTATAAGCGTCTTCATAAGATGCATACAAACCTCTTTACTCCGTACGGCACAAACCACTTCCTTCGCCATTTTGCCAAAAATGAAGTGCTGGACTCAAGATCAACAAGTAGACGAATCAGTGTACAGTGAAATGGGCCTTTTGCCCAAACTTAATTCTAGAATGCAATACCTTGAATGCGTATTGAAGATGCATGTTGTTCTCAAGAGTTCTGTGAGAGATTAGTGCAGTTTATAAGAGGCCTATTCTCAAGATTCTGGGGCATCAAACATCACTATCCCTCGTTCTAGGCGCAGGATAAGCTGATAACTCTGCTTACGGCCCTTGGAACCGAAAGAACTGTGGTAGCTACATAATGTTTTATATCTGAAGAGAATAGCTCAAAAGGCAACCGCAGAATATAATTCCTCTGTATAAGCAGTATTCAGCTGGGATGATACTGTATGACACTGTCTCTCTGGTGGCAGATTCCCACGAGTCCAGGTCGTGTCTTTTTCTTAAAGAGGGGTTTGGTCAAAGGACCACATATGAGCAATATCAAAGGTGTAAGGGAGCGGGGAATGAATTTACTGTGATGTCTTTCCATCACGAAATCGTCGAAGGACTAAGCTGTTGAAGATGCCACAAACCATTTATATTCAAAACAGTTCGAAAAATTAGATTCTAGGGGATTTTTACATTTGATGATCTTTGGGTCAGGGGATGGCTACTCATAACCATTGTGTGCTATGTGGTCAAGATGACGAGGCGGTAATGCATATATTTTGCACTGCGCCTTTGTTGTTCTCCTATGTCAAACTATATATGATGGAAGGTATCTGATGTAAAATATGAGTTCGTTTCTTTCAAAAGTTCGCTGGTCAAGCCCATAGGCCGTAAAGCCCACTAGTTTAGTTGCTTGCTTTATTATTATTAGTATAAATAAGGGCTTATAGTTAGGGTTTCGTGGAGCCGCTTTTAGTCTGTGAGATTCAATAAAAGAGTCGCCTTTTAGGTTTTCTTTTGTTTTGTTTAATTCAACAAGTAGATTTAATAAACCGAGGCTTTTGCCAGGTTTAAATCTACATCGAGATCACCCATTTCCTACAACAATCTTCTCTTCTAGCTATCTTCGTGACCTTCTCAAAGGTTGGGTAGACACCATGTTTACAATGCATATGTCCTGGAAATGGAGAAACAACTAGATATTCATACATGGCCCTTGGGGGGTTTGACAAGCTGATTATAGCCATTAAGCCACTTTTTAATATTGGACTGCTCTGTGGTGTGGAGACAAGAACAATGGGAAAGTTTGAGATGATTTTCAACTGTCCCATCTAAACACCTTTAAAGAGGCGTGCTCAAGCTGTTAAGCCACGCTTAGCCGCCATAACATAGAGGCGCATGAAGCTAGCCTTCCAATCGTTCTATTATCTAACAACGCTTTTAACAGCTTGTTCATTTTAGTCTTCTAAGCCTCTCGACCAGCGTGTGGCTTTTCATCCTATCCTAACTCTTCTTCTTAGTTGCTTAAGTATCCACGCCGCTTTTTCTGCAATTTTCATTTTGGTTGTATGTTCTTATCTTCCTCATGCCTCCGATGTGTATTTTGCATTTTTGTATTACCATCTTCGCTCCATTATAGACAAACACATATCGCAGCTTCTATTTTCCTTAAGCAATTGTTTTGTTTTGGTTCTACATCTCGTTTCTCCTTCTCTAAAAAATCCCCTCCTTTCATAATTTGAAAAAGAGAGTTTGTGCTAAAGAAATCAATGAAGGGGCAAAGAAAGAAAATGGTGGGTTGTGTTGTGTGATATCTTAAGCCGATCTCCCTCTTTGGACTTCGAAATTGAAGCACATGGTTTAGCTACGTGGGGTTTTTATTAGAAGTTGTTCTTCATGACATAGTATAGAGCTACCAGACCTCGAAAGCATGACCAATGTCCGATAGATATAAGCTACCAGCTTTTCCAACACAAACAGAAATAGTGCCCTGGCGCCTCGTGTTTCTCAAGTCACACAAACTATTTTGTTTCTATTTTAACTTGTAATCTCTATTTAGAACTTGTAATCTCTATATAAACAATTGTAACCTCCTTATAAATCAATCAAGTAAATACTCTCAAATCTCTTTCTCTATAATTTATCATGGTATCAACCTAATTTTGATCCAAACCCTAACCCTAACCTCTATCAGCTTCTGCCTCCTCTCAATTCTCAATGGTCGACGCCTCTACTCCCAACAATGACTCTCATCCAGATTCTGATGATCCTTTCTTTGTCCACCACTCAGATAGCCCCAAGGTTATCCTCGTATCTCCTCTGTTATCAGGGGACAATTATCCGACTTGGTTACGGTCTATCTCTAGAGCCCTTCGAGCAAAGAATAAGTTTGGTTTTGTCGATGGCTCTGTAACACCTCCCAGCACTCCCAAAGAAAAATCCAAGTGGTCGCAATGTGATGACCTTGCTGCTTCATGGATTCTAAATTCTGTTACTCCAGATATCCGTGGCAGCATCCTTTATGCCGACTCTACATCCGAAATATGGAAAGATCTTGGTGATCGTTTTTCACAAACTAATGCACCCAAGGTTTTTCAACCAAGGATTCCGTCACTCTTTCTTAAGCAAGACAATCATCCGTATATGTTTATTTCACTTTGCTTAAATCTTTCTGGGATGAATTAAGTTCTTTATCTACTATGCCTGCTTGTACTTGTGGTCATGCATCTATTTTTGCCAAAGAGGTTGAAGACGGTCGGATTACATGAAATTCATGCAAGGCCTAGATGCTCGTTTTCAATCCATCCGCAATCAAATTCTCTTGATGGATCCTTTTCCTCGTATGTCCAAACTTTATTCTTTAATCCAACAAGAGGAGAAGCAACAAGAGATTCATGCACTCTCTCTTCTTTCTGCTCTAGATGCTGCTGCCCTGAGCACTCACTTTCAGAAGACCAACTGGGCTTCTTCTTCAAAATTAGGCCCGTCTAAACCTCCGCATCACAACAATGGTTCACCTCAGCCAAGAGCGCGCGTGCCCTCCAATACAGGGCAACCAAAGCGCGCATGCGTTCGTCCTTTCTACAACCACTGTAACCGAGTTGGACATCATATTGATACATGTTACAAACTGCACGGCTATCCACCCAAGCCTGCTCAAGCCAATTCGGTTGCTACAGGCTCCACTTCTCCTGTTTTCTCCAAAGAACAATACCACCAACTTCTCAATTTGCTTAATTCAGGTAGTACCACTTCACAAGCAAATCTGACATGTATATCTCTCTCGTGTTTTTTTAATTCCATATGGATCATTGACTCTGGTGCTACCAATCATGTCTGTTCGTCATTACATCTGTTTTCTCATTATCATGCTTGTTTAACACATTCTACTCTTAAAATGTCGGATGGCACAGACCATTTAATTACTCATGTTGGTAGTGTTATTCTCTCTCCACTGTTGCGTCTTGACAATGTTTTGTTTGTTCCCACTTTCCATTTTAACTTGCTATCCATTAGTGAACTAGTCAAATCTCACCCTATCTCTGTCACGTTCACTAATGATTCTTGTCTTTTCCAAGACCAGTTATCGAAGAAGATGATTGGATTGGGACGACTTAATGGGGGACTCTACCATCTCCAACTAGCTTCCGTTTGCTTATCCCACAACTCCACCACCAATCATTTATGGCGTTATCACTTAGGACATCTCTCTTCCACGCCTTTGCAGATTTTAGCTAAGCAGTTTCCTTTCATTTCTAGTTCCAATAATGCTACTTGCAATATATGTCCACAAGCTAAGCAAACACGTTTATCTTTTCCTCATAGTTCAATAAAAACTATTAGACCTTCCCAAATGATTCATTGTGACATTTGGGGTCCTTTTCATTTACCATCTTATTCCAAAGCTCGTTTTTTCTTAACTATTGTCGATGATTTTAGTCGTGCTACATGGATTTACTTTATAACTGTCAAATCTGAAACTACCATGCATTTACAATCTGTTTTTGCCATGGTTAATACTCAATTTCACTCTACAATACATTCACTCATATCTGGCCATAGCAACATTGATGACCATTTTCATGAAATCCAAGTCCTTCGATCCGACAATGGATCCGAATTTATATCCCATAACATGCAATAATTTTTTTCAAAATATGGGGTAATCTACCAACGTAGTTGCGTTGCTACTCCTCAACAAAATATTGTTGTTGAAAAAAACATCGTCACTTACCTTCAATTAATTAGTTAGAATAGCTTGTTTTAGATCTAGTTTTTACCTTCAATTAATTAGTGTTAGAACAAAGCAGATTATTATTTAGAATCACTATTAGTTTTATAATAAACTATTAGTTTTCATTTCAATTTAGTTATTGATTAAATTCTTATTTAGTTTTAGTTGTTTTAAATTCATAAATTAGGTTGTCTTCATTTTGATTCTTAGACTATTGTTTAAATTAGATTTATAAAGTTTAAATTAGTTATTAAATTATGACTTGTTATTATTGTTCTTGTGTTGGGAATGATAGTATAGAAATTTCACATCACACATTACTCTCACCATTGTTCTTTGTGTTTGTTCAATTGAATTTGTTTAAGTCTTGAGAGTTAAGAGTGGAACGATTCCGTACTCTATATATTACATGAATATATATGTGAGAGTAGAAAATAAAATAATTAATACCGTAAGAATGAAGTTAGAGTAATCTAGTTGAGTTTTTACGGTTATCAAATGGCGCCGCTGCCATCTTAATCTTGTTTAAGACAAGAATTCAATTGCTTGAATTCAAGGGGGAATCCCCCATTCTCTACCCACCCACCTTTTTAATTTTTTATTCTTATTTCTTAAATTTTTGAAACTGTTCACTGTTTTAGGCATAGGGGCTGCGGATTCACAGAGAAAAACACTGCAGTTAAGGTATTTGTAAATTTCAAAAAATTCTGAAATTTTACAGGCATAATTCTTAAGGTGTTATTGATTTACAATAATTTTGTCAGATTTTTTTCTAGTTGTTTTACCTAGTGAACTAATACGATCTTTACAGTGCTGCATTTCAGTTTTCAAACCGTAAGTTTTTTAAAAACAGAAAAGTAAGGTTACTTAGGTAGCTCCAAAAATTCTAAACTTTTTACACGAATATCTATCCTAAGTCAGGAGTTTTCATTAAAAATTTGATGAGTTTTTAAATTGTTTTGACCTCC
This sequence comes from Coptis chinensis, assembly GCF_015680905.1. Lineage (NCBI taxonomy): Eukaryota > Viridiplantae > Streptophyta > Magnoliopsida > Ranunculales > Ranunculaceae > Coptis > Coptis chinensis. The sequence goes on along the minus strand of NC_141459.1, from coordinate 72,306,521 downwards.
TAACTAGTGGAGTGTTTTTAGTGTGTTTCTGCAGTTTTGCAAACACTTAATTTATGGAACAACAGATGATAAGTAGAGTTTGTAGAACTCCAATTACTCTAAAATTTTTACAAGAATACCCATGATCTGTCAGGAGTCTCCAGTAAAATTTTGGCTATTTTTTTCTTTGTTTTGATTGGTTAACCATTCGGTTGTTTGTATTGTGTCTGAAAATTGTTTCACAAACTTTGAAAGGTAGTAGAAGGACTTTCATAGCTCCGATTGATCTGAAATTTTACAGGCTACTTTATAGACGTCTTAGCAATCTACTATAAAAATTTCAAATTTTTTGGAGAGTGCGACCCGCGCCCATACAAGGCCAAACCTGAGCGCGACCCGCACCTAAAACACTGGACTTCTAAATTCCACCTGAGCGCAACCCGCGCCCTAGATAGCCTATTTCCAAGCGCGCCCTGTGCTTAACTGCCTGGACAAAGCACGAGCGCGACCCACGCCCTAGGTAGCCTATTTCCAAGTGCACCCCGCCAACCACCGAATTTGAGGTTAGGCAGCTGGTCGCTACCTCTACCAAGGCCATTTCGGCGCGACTCCACGCCTTTCTTCCTCGAGCGACCCGATTTTCAGAGGTCAGTCCAAATTTTCATTTCTTCAAGTTATTCAGTGTTTCTAACATCATACAAACACTGAGATCGGCGATACAAGACGCTATTCAAACGAGTAGCAAGAGGCATTCGCATACTCCTTCTTTCCACTCCTCGCCTCTCTTACGTTAGAGGAGTTTTAATTCTAGTATAATCGGGCTTGTTTTTCGTGAGACACAAATACCACACGCCTATCTAGAATTTCACACACTACACCTGCATCAATGGCTAAAGAACAAGAGACTCCTCTCTCTCTTTTTATAAAGCCCTAAACGATGGCCCTAAGTCATGTATCGTTCTTTTTGCACCTAGTGGGGGATTTTCGATTCCCCTAATATATTTAACTTGTTACCAATTTTTCATGGTTTAGACCACGAGATGCCTTTACCAAAGATATGCGTAGGATAGACCAAGTTCTCACTACATTCCATCATCCTAGCATAAGTCCGGATCAAGTTAAACTTAGGGTGTTTCCATTCACCCCAGCCCGACAAAGCGATCTTGTTAACGCCCAAACGCCAAACTCTGTGGACTCATGGGCTAATCTTGTTCAATTGTTCATGGAATAGTTTTACCCACCACTGAAGACAGATGAAATGCTTCAAAAGATTCATTTTCCACCAGAATCCTCATGAATCCTTTCCAGAGGCCTGGAATCATTTCACTGATCTTTTCATTGAATGCCCGCATCATAATCTTGCGAAGGACACGCTTGTTCGTGCCTTCTTCAAGGGGCTTTTACATCATCATAAGGAGGTTCTAGATATCATGACTGGGGGTAGTTTTCTTAGTAAAGGAGCCTCAGAGGCTTATAAATTCTTAGAGGATCAATCTAAGAGGAACAACAATTGGGGATCGGAGGTAACGAATCTTCCCGCTCTACTCCTTCTTCTTTTGAGGTTAAACCTGATTCCGAGCTTAAAACTCTTATCGATGCCCTCACTAAAAAGGTAGATGCCATCTCTATTAAATAACAATCCACTCCTGTCATGAACATTAAATCTACTCGTTGTAATGTCTGTTTTAGTCTTGAGCATTCCGACTTCTATTGTCCTCTTGTCTATGCACAACCACCACCACAACCATCTACCTTCCACCAGTTAACTCAACCTCAAGGACAAGGAAACTTAGGTGACCAGAATAGAGGTTTAGTGCCCATGGCCCAGAACTATCAACATCAAGACATGAACGCTCAACAAGCCTTAATTCTAATTCAACCATCTACAGACAAATTAGTAGTGACCTTGTTGGAAAAACAAAATCAAATTATGCAACAAAACTCAAACTTGATGAAAGATCAGCATTATCAAAACTCTAATATGATGAAACAAACGATGCAAATGATGCAGTCTTTGTGCCAAAAGGTTGTTGACATGTCTCCTAACCAAAATAATAACCAAACAAGCGTGTTTCTAGGTCAAGCAGTGCCTAATCCTAAGTCAACAAACACTGCCTTTGAAATAAACAATATTCACTCTAATGGTAATATAAACCAAGGGGACCTACAGGCAGTCACTACCCTTCGTTCAGGGAGAGTAGTTGATAATAAAGTAACTATGCCTGAAGACCACCCGCAAACAGAAGCTGAAAATGAAACCATACCAAAAACTGTAATAGAAACTAAAGACCCTACAACTGTAGAAGTACCAGTTAAACCACAACCCAAAGGAAAAACCTTACAAGACCCAATAATAGAAATTGAAGACCCTACACCTGTAGAGGTTCCAATATGGACACCTAGATGGAAAACTGATAGAGATAAAGCAAAGACTAATAATATTGCTAAATATAGAGAAAACCCCCCTAACCCCCGAGACTAGTTATGTCCTAAGAAGGACGAAAATTTTGATGAGATTAGGGAAGTGTTTAAAAATCTGACTATAAACCTACATTTTCTAGATGCTATAAAAAGTCTACCTAGACACGCTAAGTTTCTAAAAGAGTTGTGCACTAAAAAGAGGAAAACCAACATACCCCACGAAAGCATTCTTAATCAACAATATCTCTTTTATCCTAACATAACGGAATTGTTAAGTACAAGGACCCCGGTCGTCCTATCAGATAATGCACCTTAGGTGATACCTTCATAACAACTGCTTTATTAGACCTAGGGGCGAGTGTTAACTCACTCCCTTTTTATTTATATAAACAACTAGGTCTAACAAAACTTCAACCAACCAAAATGACTTTGCAGTTAGCCGATCGTTCTATTAAGTATCCCAAGGGTGTAGTTAAAAACATTCTCGTTAAAGTGTAGGATTTTTACTATCCAGCCGACTTTGTTATTCTTGACACAGAAGTTGCTCATGATTCTATTCCCAAATCAATTGTCGGGATGGCTCAATGACTCTTTCTTTTGGAAATATTTCTGTTGAAGTTAACATGCTTAGACAAAAGCAGAGACAACTAGGTTTTTGATAAAACGCTCTTAATTGTACGTTTATTGGTTTTTATACTTAGTTTCTTAAGTCTGAGGTCCACAGTCTGAAGTCTGAAGTCCAAAAACCAAAGTCCAAAGTCCAAATTCCAAAGTCCGTATAGTTGTACGTTTTAGTCAAGTTACCTTACTCACGTGGGTTTGGTATGATAGGTCAAGTAAGGGATCGTCAAACCTTAGGGCTCAGAAAAGGCTCACAACTGGAATTACAACTTTTGGTGAGTAGGATTTTAGGTTTTTTAGTTGGGTTTAATTAAATTAACAGTAATGCAAATAATGTAAATTACTATGGTGATTTATATGTAGGTAAATAAGATAGAGAAACAGGGAGAGGGTTAATCATACTCATGCAAGAATCGTTTTTTCAACAATTTATATTACCACATCACTACATCTTTAATTGCCCTCGTGGTTTGAGACGGCGCCGAGTATTGATCCCTAGCGATGCCCATATCTCGAGCGATTTCGACTAGCATAAGGAGTTGAACTAATATTTCATCTCGGAATATCATTTCAGCTCGGGCTTGATTCCACATAAGCCGGACAAATTGAGAGTCATCCGACACCATAGAGTTATACCCAAGACTATTCGAGCATCATCACTCCAAATTTGTACGCCTCTCCATTTTTGAGACCGGATGTCTAATCTATGCCTAATTCCTAAGTAGTAATTCTAGAATATTAAAGAGTCAATCCGGATTCTCACACGAGCAGGATAACCCTCCCCCTGAGGGGGGGGATTAGCTCATGGTCATTGAAGGAATAATAAAACTTGTTGTATACATTAAGTAAATAAATACAGGACAGGAATTAAACTAAAAAAGAAATGACTGTTATTAAGGGTAAAATGACTTACAGTATTTAAGCTGCTGGAATGAAAATGACGGAATGTAAGTGCTGAAATAAAACTAACTAAGTGCTAAGCGGATGCTAGAGCATGAAAATGCTGAAGGAAGAATATCAAAGGCAACCCCTTCATATATATAGGCTGATGTCTCGTGAAGGATTTAATTGGCTTTTGTTTGTTAGCTAATTGAAACATTCAAAACTTTTGAGAATCAAAGTTTTGTTTTTATTTGTTTTAAATTTTGTCTTTTACCTTATTAAGGTTTTGTCCTTTAGCCAATTTCAATTCAAACCACCTTGTTTGAATTGGTACGTGTCTTCTATATTGCGAGGTGACACTAAATTAAAACCATCACTTGCCACCTACCTATGCTGACTCGTCATGCTTTTTGGGCCCGCAAAGTGGGTCCACTTAGTATGTCCATGGGCTACCGATTTTAGTATTTTTTACAACTTTCTGGTTTTGCGTAGAGTTTGTCGCCTCGGGTCGCTTTGGCAGTTCACTAGCCAATGCCGGCACCTCGATTTATCGATTTGAGCTTCCGAAGTTTGTTGATTCTTTATATGTGGACCCGCTTCAGACCGGGTTTTGTTCTTTTGGAAACTTTGGCTCTAGTCGCCTCTATCATTTCATTTGGGGTTGAGTGGGAAACTTCAAATATTCCAAAGATTCGTATTGCCGATGCATGTTTTATCATTATATTCCTTTTAAATGCGGAAACATGCAAAAGTACGAAAATATAATTATTACATGATTATTAAATACATAATCGACCAAAATGCTATATCTCTCGGGGTTTAATATTACAGTTTTGGGTGCTTATCACACCACCCCCAAACAATATTTTGCTTGTCCTCAAGCAAAGAGGAGACATTAAAATGATAAGTGGTCAAAAATGTGTTGTCCTAAGCTAAATCTCATTTCGCAGAGTGCGGTTGCATTGACCGTATGCAACAAGGCCTTGAACCACTAGAAATTCCCTAGTGGACGAGTTATAGCCTCGTGAGAGTTTTCTAGAAGATACTCACAAACTTCATTTATACTACACAACGACTTCAAGAACAAAGGTTTGTTTTCTTAATTAATCTCGTGTATCTAGACATCTCACTAGCTGGGAAACAAGGATTTAATTCTTTCAATTTCAAGTTAATATACATACAATAATCAAAACATCTACGCATGAGCATGCATGCAGTGATCTTATAATGAAATGTACGAAAGGGGCGCTTCGGATCCTTTTGGATATCGTTCTTAAATAGGTTCTCACGGTGTATGTGTCAAAACATAATTTCTCTCTTATTTTTCCACTTAAGTTCTGCTTATCTCCAAGCGGTGGGCACACGCTTCCTCACATACTCAATGACAAATGAGGAGCCGAGGTCGAGAAGTCACAACTACTACTTATTATCACATTATCCTACTCCTAATCGAGCTAGAGGTCTTTATTAGGTGTTATGGGGCTTAGGAGGTAGGTAGTGTAAGAAACCTGGAATGGAAAATTCAAAAATGATAAGTATGAGAGAATAAGGTCTTCGAGATATTTATACTAGAGAATCCTTATTTTCTTTCCTGCTTCTAACATGAGTTTCCATACTTGGATTTTTCAAGCTTTTGTATTCCCTTTTGATTTGATTTTGGGGGGAATTCTTACCTTGATATTTCTTTTGATTTTTGGAAACATATTTCTATTTTCTTTTTCTTTTTCTTTTCTTCTGAAACAGGTAACTGATTTTGATTTGTAACAAGGTTTTTCTCTTCATTTTTCTGCACTTCATCCTATTTCTCATACTCATCATCTAGGTATGCTTATTTATTTGTGGTTAATAGATGGGTAATGATTTTTTTTTTGTGAAGTAGAAAGGATTAATGAAAGGTTCAGTGGAGCGATTAGTGGTAAATTTTTTTACAGGTGTGAATTTTTGGCTATATCGATCCAAAGAAGGCCTAAATTCTCGCCTAGGATTTGGGTAGTGATCAAGTAAGTAGACGTGTGAACTTCTCTTATTCGGAAGAACTACTCCTCTGTGTCATTACTTATATATCACACATTTTGAGGCTTTTGGTTAGATTCTTACAGATATGGAAACTAAGTTGTCTAACCGCGGGTCCCGTAAACTTATCACAAATACATTTAATGATAGTCGCATGAATGCTCATGAAAATATGTAAAAACTATTGTATAATGATTAAATTAAGTTTCTAAGAACAATTCCTAATTATGATGCTAGGGTGAGATTTCTAAATATTTTTCATCATAGAAAGGGAAACGAGAATTTGTCACTAAATACGTTTATTTAGACATCAAGTAAACTATATACAACTATGCATGCCTAATTTTTGCAAAAGGTTCTCACCACCCCAACAGTTAGACAATCGTGGTCCTCAAAGTGTTAAGAGGAAGAAAGAGTATACCCGAGAGGCTTTGAGCAAAAATATAGTGACATCTTCCACGTAAATTTATTATAACACACTATATATTATACATCATAAAAGTAGAAGCACAATCGTTAGGTTATTTATTTATTTCACATCAAAACGTGAAAACAAATATGTACATGCATCAACTCACATTGCCCCAACCTTGAACTGGGGATAGTCCATTCTTGCCTCGTCCCTGTAGAAATGTCATTCCTTTGCATCACGCCAATCTATCATAGCTTTCCAGACTTCGCTCCACTTCCTCTTTTTTGCATTGTCTAGATGAGCTATCATTTTATCATCATTAGGGAAAGAACGAACTTTCTTTAGATACCTTGCAGGGCGTCGCCATGTCCTAAATTGCAAAGAACGAATTATCTTGTTTGTTGGACACATAGAGTTGACCTTTACCCACTCCTGAAAGGTGGCCGCAAACTGTGGGAAGTATGTCCTCACTATCCCCGCATGCCAGAATCGCGTGGTGATATAGTCTTTTAGAAAAGACCGAGCCCTCTTAAGATTCTCAATTACTAGGTCTGTAATGTCAAAGGCGGTATGTTGCTGGGCCAAGGCATGGAATGTCTTACAAGCTGAATTTGATGCAGTGGAAAAATGCCAATCCCCCATGATGTTCAAAAGAATAAATAACATGGCAGTTCCAACATTCATGGTCATAATCGGTTAGTAGAATAGTGAAGTCCGCCATCGGCCCGACGCACGCTTCATCGACGCTGGCAATGCCATCGCCATACCGGCAGCAAAATCTTCGCTAGAATAGTCATTAAAGTCATTCTCTATCATGTATTGAATGGGGAGGTCCGGCTAAAGAGGAGGAAGGTCTAGAGCCATAGCAACAGTGGGCTCGTAAAAGTGTCGGGTGTTACCAATACGAGTGTAAATCCATTCAAAGAGAAACCCCCAGATAGCCGGTAGATCTTCCATGTGATCATAAAAATAAGTTGCCAAACCTCGGGAGTATGTCCGCTCGGGTGTAGAATAAGAGAGTTCCAACCAACTCGAGTGATGTAGTCTCTCGAAAAGATGTCCATATGCGGGGAAATTCAAAGAACGAATGGAAAGATTGTTCGAATCATCTTTGGAGCTTCCATTGTAGAAGAAGTGTGAAAAAAATGTGACCTGTTTAGACAAAGATAAACAAATATTAGAGTATGATGAGAATAATTAAGTAAAACAAATTACCATAGGAAAATTTCACTATAATTAAAAACTAAAAAGAAAATGACAAATAATATAAAATTGCAAAATTTAAATGGTTTCATGGGCCCAAGTAACGGCGAGGATCCTTTTGTGGGAGGGATCCATTTATAAGATTTTCTATGTCGTTAATCCGCAAAACAGCCCGCTGCAACATTTCGCTTTAATGCCGGTAAATCTCGCTGGTTCTCCATTATGAGAGTATGATTTGCCAAGAACCGGGTGTGGTCGTGGCAAGAATTGTGCTTGTTCCTTTTCGCTTATTGTCCGCAGTCCTGAAATTCAAGAAGATCGGTGATGATAATGTTCGACGCTTTGAATAATGTCATCGATCCTTGTTGCATTAAACGGCCCTTCCATGGGATTAAATACGCTGCATAATGCATTTTCAAAGAAGAAGATGTTGTCACGGAACAATCTTCGCCGGTTTCTGCGACCGACATGGTTCTTTGCAACGCCGGGGTCCGTAATCCGCTCCTACATAACCGAGTGAATGGTAAGAATGTTAGCCGCTCAAGAGGTGTATGAGGAGAAGTACTAGAAAAATCCCAACGTATCATGATAAGTGTCACAATGGTTGGTAAAGGAGCTGCCTTTTTCCCGCATCGCGCGATCGCATTTCGTGAGAAATTTAATAATGCAAAAATCATTGCAGCAGTTACTCTGAAGACCCGCAGTAGATGGAGGAGGGGTTTGGTTATTTCGGAAGTCTTAGACGTGCCGAGCACATTATGAGCTACCCATTGGATCACAGATAATTGGTTCTTTTGCAAAGATTGCTGATAAACAATACGGTTTTTCCGGTTGTATTCGCCGTGAAGGATAGTTGCAAACATCAGATGCCTGATATTGTCGAAAGGTGAATCCTGAAGGTGTACTCGTTGGTTTGTAATAGGAATTTGAAGTACCTCAGAGATGATTTCCATAGTTAATTCACGCTCGCATCCGTTAGCATGGACAAAGAATTGCCCATTTTCGAAATAACCGCTTTTATAGAACAACAAGACCAATTCTCTGGAATAAAATGCTTGCTTATGATGTAAAAGAGGGTACCATCATCGACGTGATATTTCTATGTCAAAAAAGGGATGAAAAAGACTATTTTGGAAATTTTCCATAAAATTTTGCTCGGGCACGAAACTTCGAGTGAGGGCCATTAAAGATGGAGTGGTGAAGAAATTTTTTTTTGGAAAAAGAGAAGTTAGATTTTTGAGGTGTCTATCCTTGTTATAAATAGGCACCAATCCGAAAATGTAAAAGGTACAGATCGAGGTGTCACAGGATAGTTAGACCACGTGTATCTTCTAAGATATGCGTAAAAGTGGATGTAGTGTGGATGAGAAGAATGGGGCATGTGACAAGGAGTGCCCCCCCCGTCAAAATAAGCGTAAGTAGAAGGACAAGGAAAATGTAGATATACTATCACAATAAGATGTAAGAACGTACAACGGTATGGAAACATAACATAATGATACGGGGAATGAAATACAAACCTAAATATTAGACAGAACTATATACCACATTAACAACATTAGTATAATTAAACAAACAAGCATGAAAACTTGATTAGCATATTCAATTTGCCGTTGTTCAAACTTTTCTAGTGCATCCATGAAACTTGAAATTTGGAGCGGACTAAAACGATTTTTTAGAGTAAGAAGTGTAGAGGGAAGAATATGAAATGAGTGAATGTGGAGGAAGTGTTGAACTTATTTATAGAAAGAAAATTGCCGTTTTCTGACCGTTTTTTGTGCGTTTTCATGACCGTTTAATAAAACGTTAGTGTACGGTAAAGTTTGATGTTAAGTGTGACATCTAAAATATATATGTATATATATTTATATATATCTATATCAATTATTATTACTAATATTATTATATATGTTCCTACCTATATAATATAATATTAGACATAACTAATATATCCATGCATAAATTTTTAGAAAATAACCTACTATTAAGCTGGAAATGCAAACACGTAAATCAAATATCTGACATAAATATTATACAAGACTAGAAAAATAAACTAGCTACTGATGATCCTCAGGAGCTGCAGAAGAATCCTCGGGGGCTGCAGAAGAAGAACCAGGAGTCCTGCGACGTCGTGCAGTACGAGCTCCCGTGGAGGCTAACTGCTCCCTGGATATCACCCGAGTATCCATCACCGAAAGCTCGAAATCGATGCTGGCTCGCCATGAACATTCGTTGGAACCGGTTCTCGGCGAGAAGCATATGGTCCCAAATGCGCCATGGAAGCTCTCATTTCTGTTGGAATTCGCCCATGCCGCTCATTATCGACTTCGTGGCAGTGGTCATATCTGTCTTTAACTTGCCCAAGGTATGTCTCATCGATACCGGTGAGTGTACATGTCTCTCAAACCACTGTTCACAGCACGTAAGGCCTCTATGGGGTGGGTGATCTTACTCATGGCAGTCTCATCAAAGTAGGGTGGGTGCGATGAGCCTACGCTAGCGTGCTCAGGAGCCCTTGGTGCTGTGGGTTCCCAAGGGGTCCAGTATGCATTTCTTGAAGACAAGCATATTCTCATATTATGGTATAGGGAGTAACGGGGTGGCGAACAGAAAACCCAAGGTAATCATAACTTGTGTTACCAGAATAACAAGAGGGGCAGATCTAAGAGTGGCATGTGTAATAATATCAAAAAGAAAGGTAACGATGCGGAAGTTACCCTTTCGCCCCGAGGATCCAGAGAAGGTGGAGGAAGGTCTTGTTGATGTCCGGGGGCTTTGAGGTGCCAATGACGCTCAAATCCCAGCCATTGAGTCCGACCTAACCGGTTCCGTCGCCGACCGACGCCGATACGCCGCGATTTTCCGTCTATGTTGTACTCTCCCTCGATTAGCGGTCGAGCATTAGGTCATAAGTCCGTGGGTACACGGATTGCTTGCCGAAGTCGTGACGCGTGTCGACTGCAGGGAATGCCGGTGATCCCGGAGAGCAAAACAGGTGTGACTTCGTATGCGACACCCTCGACGGTAACCCAAAAATGGTCGCCATTAAAGCTCCCATTGTCGTAGAATTTCATCACCAAATCCTTTGAATAAAGCCCTCCATTAGCATATAACAAGTACTCTCATCCTCTAGAGTGGATTTCATTATCAAAGAATGGAGCAAACATCCCGTTTTCAAATAAATTTCCAAAAAATTTCTCCACACAAATACGCCTGTTACCATCCATCACTGGTCTTAAGGAGAGGCTGGATATTGATTAATGATGAGAGGGAGAAATGGGACTTGCTGACGGAAGGGAATTGTGGTCGGAGTTGTAACAGTCTCGCGCGAGACCTGGATTTAGTGTGGGCCTATCTCGTGCGATACTTAAACAAGAGGGGGCAAGATCCGGAATTTAGGGAAGAAGAAATGAGTGATGGTAACGTGTGTGGTCAGGTTTGTCGGGTTTAAAGGGCCCAAGATTTTGATATTTTGGTTGGGCCAAAAAATTTCCCAAGCCTAAATCAAGCCAAAAGCCCGATTTAAGCCTAAAAAAATCTAAACGCTTACCCACGACTCGTTTGGACTCCGAATTGGATGAATGAGATATCCAAATGATCGGCACAAAAAATGCTATCCAATTGTATGAGTCATTCTCAAAGGTCACAAGAGATTTTGAAAAGAAAGAGAGTGTTTTATTTATATACAAGGGAAATATACGTGAAGAACACTGGATGTCTAGAAGAGTCACCATCTAAATTCATAGACAACTGTCATGTCGGCTCTGGAGCGAACCCAATCTAGCCAGACTGTGGCTTTACCTTTATGTATTATGGGGTTAGGGGCAGGATGGTACCATCCTAGACCGTGCGCGCTACGGTCTAATAAAATTGCCCTTATTACATACGGCTATCCTCAAACCGCCCCAAGAGAACTCAAAGTAACCAATTCTAGGGTTGGTATGGTGGAATCCATTGCCTATTTGTGTTCCAAGTATGCGACATCTGAGGTTAGACACGAATCTCATGTGCAAAACTCAATGCAAAGGGAAAAGGCAACAATATAAACATATCTACAAGGTGAGTCCTTTAACGTCAGATCCTCAAGACGAGTCGAGTCTTTTAACGTCAGATTCTCAAGACGAATCGAGTCTTTTAACGTCAGATTCTCAAGACGAATCCCAACTTGTTGGAGAAACAGCGCGACAACGAAGATTATCCTGCGCAGCTGGTGTCAGACAAAAGTATACCTTAAACTGACTAGTATCGGATAGGAAGTCAAGACCTAGACAGAAGGGTGTTTGACAATGCATACACAAGCCCATCCTTCACGCACGTCGTTTACGAGCAAAAGTACTACGACCATTCCCTATTCAAGATGAGTGAGACTTACACCAGATGATTAGCTGAAGTTCGCGAGGTAGAGAGTAGAAAAGGGAAGAGAAGGAAGGAGGTGAAATTTTAGGTACCCATCGTTTACCGAAAAGCACGTTTGCTTGTGTTACAGAAGACATTTATACTCAGTTCTGAATTAGAGTTTTTGTGGACTAAGGTTCCGGCGCTTGCGACCACACACTTCAAAGAACTATAGAGATCATATAATAGAAGATGGCCCGGCTACCAAAATGGCGTTCCCTCTATAGAAACAAGATTGAGTACGCCAAACGAAAGATCTAGTCCGTAGACCGGATCCCAAGAAGAGTCCGCTCAATATCCGGTGAGCGTGGTCGTGGTAATATTTTAGGCGTTGTCCATTGACTTGAAATTCACCATTGTTATCTTGTGGATTAAGCAAAGAGATTGCCCCATAATGTTTCACAACCGACACAATGAAAGGACCGGACCATTGTGTTTTCAATTTACCAAGAAAGATGTGTAACTGGAGTTGTACAAAGAAAACTTTTTGGGCCAATTTTGAAATCCTTACGCCAAAATGTGCTTGTTGTGCACTTTTTTCATATTAGCTTTGTAGGATTTTGAGAGATCATAAGCATCACTCCGAATCTCCTCAAGCTCATTTAATTGCAGTTTTCGCTTCTCACCTGCCTCGATGATATTGTAATTGAGGCTTTTGATAGCCCAAAGGGCACGATGCTCAAGTTCAACTGGCAGATGACAAGGTTTTCCAAAAACAATGCGGTAAGGAGACATCCCTATAGGTGTCTTAAATGTTGTTCGGTATGCCCACAAGGCATCCGATAAGCGGAGAGACCAGTCCTTTCTTGAGGGGTTGACAGTTTTCTTCAGAATAGACTTTATCTCTCTATTGGAGACTTCCACTTGGCCACTCGTTTGTGGGTGATATGGAGTAGCAACCTTGTGAGTAACTCCATATTTCTTCATTAAAAATCTAAAAAATTTATTACAAAAATGTGTACCCCATCATCGATGATAGCTTTGGGGACACCAAAACGAGAGAAATGTTTTCTTTAACAAATTTCACGACAGTCTTATGGTCATTTGAGCGACATCAAAGTGCCTCAATCCATTTGGACACATAGTCTACAAATCTACTAAAATATATAGAAAACCTTGAGAAATAGGAAAGGTCCCATAAAATCAATGCCCCAAACATCAAAAATTTCCACAATCGGGATAGGATTTAGGGGCATCATATTTCGCTTTGGTAATTCGACCTAGGTGCCGACAACTAATGCAAGCTATGCAATGTTCGTGCATCGCGAAAAAGGGTAGGCCAAGAAAACCCACATTGTAATACTTTGGCCGCAGTTTTCTTTCTACCGAAAATGACCTCCGCAAGATTGTTCATGGCAATAGGATAATACGTCGGTGTGCTCCCCAGTGGAATGCAGCGGCGAATTTTAATGAGTTGGTCGGAACAAATTTCTTAAAGAGGTAGGGTCATCCCAAAAATAATATTTTACAATGGATAAGAACTTTTATGATCGTGACGTGATCAAGAGGAAGGAACTTTCTCAGTAACTAGGTAGTTAACAATATCCGCGTACCCATGGAGATGAGAAAATAGAGTACAAATATTCGTCTGGGAAGGAATCACAGATGGTTTCAGAATCACTATCAGTGTCACCAACCAGCCTTGATAAATGGTCGGCCACGACATTTTCGGTTCCTTTCTTATCTTTGATTTCCAGGGTGAATTCTTGCAAGAGAAGGATCCAGCGGAATAATCGTTGTTTTGCGTCCTTTTTCGCGAGTAAGTACGGAAGTGCGGCATGGTCAGTATATATGATGGTGGATGTTCCAACTAGGTAAGGGCAAAACTTATCCAAAGCATAGACAACAGCTAGGAACTCTTTCTCAGTTGTTGTGTAATTACGTTGAGCGTCATTAAGAGTTTTACTAGCGTAGTAAATGACAATGGGTTTGTCATCACGTCGTTGACCTAGTACGGCGCCAATAGCAAAGTCGCTAGCGTCACACATTAGTTTGAATGGTTGAGACCAATCAGGGGGTTGAATTATAGGAGCGGTAGTCAGAGCGGTTTTTAGAGTATCAAAAGCTTGTTTGCAATTGAAATTGAAATCGAATACTGCATCCTTAAGCAGGAGATTTGTCACATCCCGAATTTCTAAACAATAACAAAGTGAATATTTGAAATATAAATATCTCAAACATCACTAGGTTCACTTGTTTAAAAACCCAAACTATGACGGAGGATACTACACATACAAACCCTAATAGCCATGTCATAAAAGAAACAACTTAAATTAAAATAATCCCAATAATTATCCGCCATTGCTTTATTAAGATATCATCCGTCCAAATAAAACATCAAACAAACTCTCAATATAAAATTCCTCACTACCATGTTCTCATGCCATGCAAAAGGTAAACTACGTTATTACATTCTTCCAATAAAGAATCAGACCTAGAAGAAAACTAACGAACTGCTCCAGGCACGAATCCCAATCACACACCGCGGTTCCACTGCCTTCCACCTATGTTCCCGAGAACACACCCACGCTAAGCCAAAACAAAGAAAACATGGGTCAGAAAATGGAATTTGGTGCTGGTATGAGTAGACTAACCACATATAAACCTTTAAAAATCTTTTCTTATCCAACTAACACTTTAACTCTTTCATAACCTAATCATTCTCAGCTGGGAAGAAAGGTAGTTCCGTCATCTCAACCGGCATAGTTTCTTCCCAAGCAAAACTTCCATTATATTAACTCATTTTAATATCTAAAAACTTGACTTAATACTTACCAATATCCATTGCTGTATAAGGGTAGGACCGCGTCCCTGCACAAAATATTATTAAGTCCTACCCTCCTACAAAAGAAAGTTAGAACTTGTATATAACATATGTAGATATCCTATATGTATTCAAAAGTAAACCCAAGCACGCTCGCATAATCAAATCAATTTTTTCTTATCAATTAATCAATTACTTTTCTTATACACCCACCCTTTAGTACCTACTCTACGATTTGCACTCCACACATTTGCCAAATCACACATTCTCGTGCCTCTCTCCCCACCTCAATACCATAATATCATAGCCATCTCTCGGGCTTTCATACACATATTTCACAGCCTCTTTGGGCACAAAAACTCAAGTCATTCATGGCACATTCAATGAACACCTTAGGTCATTCCCGCCACATTCAAGGAATACCTATCATATCACTAACGGGCCATTCATGGCACATTCAATGAATGCCCTGGGTCATTCCTGCCACATTCAAGGAATACCCAATCCTACATTCATGTACACTCAAGGAATACAACTAACCCAAACCGTTGATGTTTGGTTGTTTCAAAGCTTCCTCTCACCCAATCAACCCAAACACCAATTCAATACCCAACTCTTCACTACCACAACCAAACATCATCAATAAACATTCAAATTTAACAATTCAACATCACCACAAATCAAATAAAAACATACTTCAAACACACACAAAAAAAGAACGGTTTTGAGTGCGATGACGGCTTTATTGACCACCGGTGTCCGACTTCAACAGCTCAATGCTAGAATTCGTCCTAGTTTTATTTATTGTATTGTTTCACAAATTTTGTAGCTAACAGCCGACAGAGTTGACAATATCGCAATTAGAGAAAACGGCATTATTGATATGATTAATAGAAACCAATAAAAGAAATATAACATATTATGATTACTCACTGTTTATAAACCGACGAGAAAAACTCGAAAGCCCGACGTCTACTGTCACGCGAAAAGATAATCTTCCTCGTTCCAAACCTTTTCAATAAAACTCTCCTCTTTTTTTTTTATAAACCCTCTCTGTGTTTTTCCCCCATAAACTCTCATGAGAAAACTCTATTTTTTTCTAGTTTTTAAAACCTCCCCGAAAAACAAGGGTTTTAAACTTATCTACTTAGTTACGGGCTTTTATCCGAAACTACTGGATATCCTATCTCTGTTTTATCTATTATTATTATTATTATTATTATTATTATTATTATTATTATTATTATTAATATTATTATTATTATTATTATAGGAAAAATAGTTAAAAGACGGGGTGTTATAAGATTGGTTAAAGGTCGAGCAACTTTAGAAAAATCCTGAATGAATCTCCCCAAAACCAACCGTGGCCTAAAAGGCACGGATATCACGAAATCAGACGTGGAAAAGGTAAATAAGAAATTTTAACAATTTTAGCTTTATCAACCTCTATCCCGTCTTTTGAAACAATATGACCTAGAACAAGTCCTTTGGTAACCATGAAATGACACTTCTCCCAATTGAGTACCAGATTTTTCTCTTCGCAACGCGTTATTACTTTAGAAAGGTTGGATAGGCAGTCGTCAAAGGAATTTCCGTAAATGGAAAATTTTTCCATGAAGACTTTCATATAACGCTCCACCATATCATTGAAAATGTGAAGCATACAAATAAGGAAGGTGCCTCGAGGCATTATAAAGACCAAAAGGCATTAGATGCAGATGCAAAGGTTCCAAAGGGACACGGAAAGTTGTCTTTTCTTGATCGGCGGGATCGATGACAATTTGGAAGTATCCGAATAGCCATCAAGAAAAATAGTAGTAAGCATGACCGCTAAACGCTCTAGCATCCGGGTCAATGAATGGGAGAGGGGAAGTGATCTTTACGTTCGCATTAAGTTTGCAATAGTCAATGCAAATTCTCCATTTTAATGGAATGCGAGTGGAGATGCACTCACCATTTTCATTTTGTACAACTTGAATGCCGGACTTTTTAGGAACAACGTGGACAGGACTAACCCAATCACTATCAGAAATAGGGTATATGATACCCGCATCAAGTAAACGTAAAACTTCCTCTCTCACCACTTCCTTCATGGCGGGATTAAGGCGGCGTTGTGGTTCTCGGGATGTCTTTGTGCCGTCATTGAGATGTATGTGATACGTGCATATGCTAGAGTCTATTCCCTTGATATCATCTAAGGACCATCCGATAGCGGAGCGGTGTTCACGAATGACATGAATCAAACGTGCCTCTTCGTTGGTAGTCAAGTGAGCGTAAAATTATTATAGGGTGACTACCATCGAGATCGAGATGCACGCATTTCAAATAAGAGGGTAGAGGTTTTAAATCCGAGTTGGAGGATTGGGGATCAAGGATTCGTGAGGGATCATCTCTTCAATGGAAAAGAGCTTAATCCGGTTCTTCAATCAGTTTTGCAACGCAGCTAAAGTAGGATCAAATAGTGGTACCGACTCTAATAATGCGTGGACATCCTTTATGTACGAGTCATCGTCAAACTCAGGATTATCAAAAGAAAGAAATTGGTGTATCTCGTCTGGGGGAAAAGAGTTTGTGAAATAATCATGTTCTAGACTATCAACTAAGCTAATCTCGCCCTCCATTATAGGATCGGGAAATTGTTTCATTAATTTGAACACGTTGAGTTCGACAAAAAGGTTCCCGAAAGACAATGTCATTGAACCGTCCCGACAATTTATGAGAGTGTTAGCAGTTGCAAGAAAAGGACGTCCCAAGATGATAGGAATGGAGTCACAAGCCACTTCAGTATCTAGAATGACAAAATCAACTGGGTAGTAAAAATCTTGGACCTTGACTATGACGTTCTCTACTATGCCCTTTGGGTACTTGATGGAGCGATCCGTGAGTTGCAGAGTCATATTGGTAGGTTTTAATTCATGAAGACCTAACTGCTTAAATAAGTAGTAGGGAAGTAGATTAACACCGCACCTAGGTCTAAAAGTGTCGTGAAGGTATACTTTGTCGCCCAACGCATGGTACGGTTGGTCGACACGGGTCCTTGTACTTTACCACACCATTGGTAGTGGTAATCGAGGGAAACCGCCGCTGAGAACCGCTTTGTTGAGGAACATTCGTGACGTCGTTTGGTGGTGCACATGTCCTTCAAAAACTTGGCATGCTTGGGTAAATGCTTAAAGCGCATCTAGGAAAGGTAAGTTTATGGTCAAATTTTTGAAGGTTTCACGGATCTCATCGAAATGTTCGCCACGCTTTGTTCTTTACCAAACGGGCAGGGGAACAAAGCTTTTGGGCGAATTAGCGATAAGGATCGAGTGGCGTCTTTCCCTAGGGGCGTGGGTGTAGATTTGGAAGGTACAACTTCGTCCGCTATAGGTTCTTGGTAGGAGTTGGAAGGACGCCACCGTGGTTTCCGTCGATTCCTCGTCCGCAAACATATTTTATTGTCGATGGTTTAGCCAGAACGAAGAGTGGTAATGGAATTTACCTCACCCTAGCTTGGATTACTAGATCCTGGTGCATTGTTAAGTTCAAAGGCAGTGTTTGTAGGCTTAGGGTTTGGAACTGCTTGGCCAGGGAACACGCCCTTTTGACTTTTATCCTGAGCTAACAGCTGAAAAGACTGTTAGATAGAAGCTAGGATTTGATTCTGTTGATTCATGTATGTCAGAAAAGTTTCAGTTGTTTTATCGGCTGTGGATTGTACCAGCGGAATAGCAGGAACTAGTTCACGGTTATTATTTACGGGTTGATTTTGGTAGCCATATCCTTGATTAGCGGGAACAAGGTTGCGGTTGTTTTGGTACCCTATATTTGCATTGTTGGGAAAATTACTTTGTCCTTGCTGGAATTGCGGAGGATTTCCTTGACTATAGGAATTGTAGTTTGCGGGTGGTCATACAGGAATATTGTTGACACCCGGAGGAGCTTGTTGTTGGGCAGGGGGTGCCCAAGCTAAATTCGGATGTTGTCGCCAAGGTGCATTAGGAACGTTGAAAGCACAAGCCTCTTCAGAAGATTGGGGAGGGCACTCGTATACCAAAGGACAATAAAAATCGGCGTGCTCTGGACTTAAGCAAAGAGGACATGGGGAAGCGTTAGCGTACCATGACCGTTTGGGTTTTGATCATTTACTTGTACCGAAAGAGCATCGACCTTTTGTTTAGGGACTCGATTAGAGTTTTAATTCCAGATCGGGTTTGACCTCAACATAGACGTAACTTTGGTAGGAGTGTCTTTAGAAGATCCGAAGAATCGCTGTTTCCCCAATGGGTGCTTCGTGGAAGCCCTCGCTTTCAAGAAAAGTGTATGTTTCAAGAATACTTTGTCCATGAAACAACCGTTGTTCATGATATCTAATGTTTCCTTTTGATGGTCGAGAGACCATTAAAAAATGAACGGACTAATACAAATGCCGTGTCGAAGTTGATGATGGGGACATTCAAGAAGTAGATCAAGAATCGCCTCCATGCTTCCAAAAAGGATTCCCGGTCGGGGGTGTCTTTGGCGAAAAGAATTGAATCTTTTGAAGCATTTCTGTAGTTTTCTCGAGTATAGAACTTTATCATAAATGCTTGTACGAGTTTGGCCCATGTGTCAATGGATTGCGGCGCTTCGCCTGTGAGCCAAACTGAAGCTTTGTCAGCTAAGGTGAAGGGAAATGATAAGCACCCAAAAGTGTATTATGAAACCCCATTGAGACCTATAAATTTGGTTCATTATGTGTTTAATAATCATGAAATAAATATATTTTCACACTTTTGCAGGTATTTGCAGTAAACATGGAAATATTGGTTAAACCTGCAATAAAGCACGAGGAACGGCGTATATATAAATTCTTCCAAATCCACGTAGAAGCATCAAACTTCCAAAGCTCCTACCTCTCGAACCAGACTCGAATGCGACAAGAGAGCTGCTCGCATAATCGTATGATGAACTCTACGCATAGGCGGGAAGTTGTAAACCGCCCAAAATACCGGATCGCATTATGGACCCACTATGCGGGGCCACAAGATTGGATGAGTCATCAATCATGGAGCATGTCAAGACAAAGATAACAAATTATTGGTGCAAAGTTGACACCTTGCATGTAATAAATTAGATTAGGTGCTAATAGTGAAAAAAAAAGGCAAGGTGTCACTTTGTTTTAATGTGGTAGATAAAAATGAATCAATGTGGTTTGATAATTCACGGGAGGAAATGAGATTTCTCTCAAATGGAGAAGAAATTAGACAAATGTGGGGACACTCCAATTACTCCCTTTGACTTATTTTCCTCACATGACATTATTTTAGTTCCTTAGTGAAAATGAGAAGGAAGTTTTTTGATTTTATTGAAAAAAGCTTGTAATAGTTTTAATGGAGGAACACTTGTTCTTCTAAAAAATAATAGAAGTGAGTTTGGTTGTGGATTTTCTTCTCTCTCTCTCTCTTTTTCTTTTTATTAGTTCATAAGTCCTTGTCCCAAGGATCATGAGCTAACTTCCCTTTGGGGAGTTAGTCTAACTCATGTGGTAAACCAATTGTTGGTTTGGTAGGTTTAGGAAGAACAACTAACTCTACATCCTACCCCAAAATGGTAGTTGGTGTAGAGTTTAGTTAGAAATCAATCAATGAGCTTAGAGATAAGTCATTGTTTGTTTTCACTTGCTAGCATGTATGAGCTCTTTAGTGAGCCATGCATGCTAGGGATCAAATCTATTTTTCCGTTAGGGACTTGTCTATGAGTTTAGGAAGAATCAAAACCTATTTCAAATCAACACTAATGGTAGTTCACATGAGGAGGATTAACTCTCCAACTTCTCTTTCAAATTTCTATTTCGTATTAAGTGCATGTTTTCATTTTAATGTTTTTATTAATGTTTGTGTAGGAAGGAAAAAAATCTAGCATTAATAATTACTCCTTACTCTTTAGTTCCCCTTATTGTAAATTCCAATTTGTAGTTGTTCTAAGCTTTAGTTTAGTTCGAATCTTTATTCCAACTCTACTAAAACAAAGATCGTGAGTAAGGAACCTTGATTGCTTTTTTCACCAATTTAGAGAGTTCAAAACTCTAAGTAGTGTTCTCCAAGCATATATCAAATGGTGCCGCCATTGTTCTAAAGTCATAGAACGTGTGCTAAAGATCGGAAGTTGCATCAAGGGGAACCCCCATTCTCTTCAATTCCTTTCCTCTTCGCTCGCTTTATGTTTTTTTTTTTTTTTTCATTTTTACCACAAAAAAGACCTGCTTCGCTCCAAAAAATTTTTATGCTCCACTTTGCAGGTACCAAAAGTTAGGACTGGGAAACAAAACTCCAAAAGATTATAAGACTTCGAGAAAATTTGACGCCTTCTGAATTATCGACAAGCGTCGTCGGCGGTGTAGTAGTCGCGTCTTGCTGAGTGGGACCCGCGGTCCGCTGGGTGAATTTATTCAGTTTTTGCTCTGCTCAACCACCAAAGCATCTCAGATCTACATTGATCCATTTCCGTGCCTAAATATCATATCCTTGTACCTGAAAAATATCGATAATCCTTTGGGATTAATCGCGGCGACAAATTGAAACGCTTGTTTTGGCCAGCGGGCTAAAACGCTGAAGCTACAGTGTTCCAATTTTCAGTATTATTGTAATTTATTTATATTATTATTATTATGTTTTTCTGCATGTATTCCCATGTATATAGTATTAGGAAAAAATTTATGGATTATTATTTAAGCTTTAGCCTCGAATTATGCATGAATCAAATTCAGATACCGGTAAATATTTATATAATGATTACACGGACATGAATTGCATATGAATGTATATTTACATATTAATGGTATTGTATTGCATGGGTATATGTCTTTCTCACGATAAATGTTGCTTGTTAAATGTTTGATATTTCTCTACGATAATGCATACACGGTTTTGTCTAATATGTCGATTTTGTCAAGAAAGAGGAGAACATTCCAACGAGGGTTAAAATCTTAGTTGGGTAAGTTGTTTCTAAACCCTACGGGTAAAGTCGCTTCTCTATAGGACATTCGCAATCTCAATGAGTATTGTCGAAATCGATTTATTATGCAATACAAGAGTCGATTTTAGTTTAGGTATAAAACTTTGCATGTTTAGTTTTGTCATCTATTCCATGATGTATAATGTATTCAGATGCTAATGTATTTAGATAATGCATGAGTGATTCAAATTACCATGTTACTATTGATATACATTTACGTAATATCGATTTACAAATTAGCGTACATATCGATATTCGATGTATATTTTGCCTGCATTATGGAAATATTTATCGATGACACAAGCTTGCCTATTCGTATAGCTATACGTATGAGTAGAGTACCTTCACATGCTACTGCACCTAGTATTGTATGAGTAGATCGTATTTGTATGTTTGTATTTTAAACCTTGCATAAATCTTAAAAAAAAATTAAATTAAATTAAAAAATTAAATTAAATTAAATTAAATTAAATTAAAATTAATTTAATACCACCTTTGCATAAATTTTAATTCCATAAATCTTAATCATATTCCAATGGTGTCTAGGAAACTTGAAAGATTGAGGTTACTTAATTAGAACCGTGCTTGCACGGAAATCCTCCCTCATATCTATCTTGTGACCTGGCTGTTGGTTTATGCACACGTATTCCTAGCTTCACTGCTACGTTAGCAGCAGCTTAGGCATATGTTGTTCAACCCTAATGCTTAAGATAATAATAAAATTCGAGTCCTCATAATTCCTTCTGTAAGTTAGATCTAATTTTATGCTTGCATGAGATTAAGGTCTGGTTCCACTAAAGAAATTGAACAAACCTATCGTCGAAAAAAATACGATAAGCAATTGCGTAAGTTCTCACATAAAAATTGTTCTTCTTCTGCTAATTACCTTCATCACAATCCTTCGTCGCCATCAACTTCTGTCATTATGGCCGACGATCCTCCACCAGCAGAGAAGCCCCTCTCGGACTTCTATACTGCATTACAGGAAGGACCTTCTTCCTGCATTAAACTTGAGGACATTGTCGGTGATTTTCGTATCCCACCAAACGTCTTCAGTTTGTTACCAATATATCATGGTTTGGAGCACGAAAAACCGTACAATCATCTTCGTAGACTTCAACAAGTGGCAACAACATTTCATCATCCAGCAGTCTCTAAGGAACAACTCTTGCTTCGACTGTTTCCATTCACTTTAGCGGAAAAAGCATCAATCTGGCTAGCAGGACAACAATCACAATCCATAGACACATGGAATAAACTAGTTCAAGCTTTTATGCTTCAATTTTACACTCAGAAGAAAACAACTGAAATGCTTCAGAAAATTCAATTCTTCCGTCAAAATCCTCATGAATCCTTTTACGAAGCATGGAGTCGCTTTTATCGATCTTCCGTTAGAATGTCCTCACCACCAACTAGAAAAAGTCATCCTTGTTCGCTCATTCTTTAATGGTCTCGTCTCGATCATCAAAAAGAAACTCTTGATATAATGAACGGAGGTTGCTTCATGGACAAAGGAGCTACCGAAGCTTATACTTTTCTTGAAAAACAAGCGAAAAAAAGGTACACACCGGGTAACACCGAGCCGCCTAGATCATCAAAGGATATCATTACAAAAGCCACATCTATTTTTGAGGTAAAACCCGATCCCGAAATAAAAATTTGATAGAATCCCTAACTAAAAAGTAGATGCCCTTGTAGTTCAAGTAAACGATCAACTACCAAAACCAGTCATGAACGTTGACACCACTCCTTGTGTCCTTTATCTTAGTCCCGATCATCCCGATGCATATTGTCCTTTGTTATATGCTTCCCTACTCAACAAGCGGAGGAGGCATGTGCATTCAACATTCCCAATGCACCGTGGAGACAACATCCTAAATTTAAACTTGGCCAAAATAACCAACAAATGGGGGCTCCTCCCGGTTTCGCTTAATCAACCCGCTCAACCTACCAATAATTTTATTCCATACCGCCAAGGAAATAATCAACAATACCAACAAGGTCAATTTCAAAATAATTCTAATGCTAATTATCGGACCAACCGCACCTTGTTCCAAATTAATCCAAATCCCAACTATAATCAACAACTTCTAAGCAATAATCGAGAACTACTACCTTTGCCTGAACTCCTACTGACCATTACGGATAGGACAAATGAGACTTTCCCGGCTTACATGAACCAACAAATCTCAAATTTTAACGCCTATCCAACAATCACTTCAAAGAATTGGAGCAAGAAAAGAGTCGAAAAGGCGTTTCCCGCCTGCAAGCGCTTCCAAACCCTAAACCAAGCAAACACGACCTTTGAACTCACCAATGCCCTGGTACAAGCACACCCCAACCAAGGTGAGGTGCATGCAATCACTACTTTACGATCTGGAAAACCGCCGACAATCGATCATTATGCGGATAATCAACCAAAGAACGGGAGGGTTCCAAGGAATATATTTCTAATAATGAACCTACGGAAGATTCCCCAAATTCAACAAAGTCAACACCTCCTCAATGTAGGAAACAAGCAAGTAGACCCCTTTGCCAAATTCCTTCCTAAGGCACCGCTTTCCAAAGACGCTTTTAGCAAAGAATAAACCTGATGACAATTTTGCTGAAATTCGAGAGACTTTTCAAAATTTAACAATAAACTTACCTTTTCTCGATGCCTTAAAATTATTACCAAAACATGCAAAATTTCTGAAAGATATGTGCACCACAAAAAGAAGAACTAACGTTCCTCAACAATCGTTCCTCACTGAACAGTTTCCCTCCATTATCGAACACAATGGTATAGTAAAATACAAGGACCCTGGTAGACCAACGGTTCCATGCACCTTAGGTGACAAATACACGGCTACTGCTCTACTAGACCTAGGAGCTAGTGTGAACTTACTTCCATATTATTTATTTAAACAACTAGGTCTTCATGAACTTAAACCTACCACCATGACTCTACAATTAGCAGATCGTTCCATAAAGTATCCAAAAGGAATTGTGGAAAACGTCCTTGTAAAAGTCCAAGATTTCTTCTATCCTGTAGACTTTGTTATTTTGGATACGAAGGTTGCATGTGATTCCATTCCAATCATCTTAGGAGGTCCGTTCCTTGCCACCGCTAATGCTCTTATTAATTGTCGAGATGGTTCCATGACCATGTCCTTCGAAATCTTTCGGTCGAGGTGAATGTGTTCAAGTTGATGAAACAACTTCCGAGAGACATTGATGGTGAGGTCAACAGGGGTTGATCAAAGATTCCGCAAAGAGTATTTTTTACAAACTTTTTTCCTGAAGATGAAGTGTACCAATTTCTTTCCTTTAGCGACTCTGAGTTTGAGGACGATGATTATACACAAGAAGTAAATGAGTTATTAGAGTCAGTACCATTATTTGACCCTACAACAGTGATGTCTAGTAACTTGGATGATCATCAATCTGTTTACTACATGGATGATGACCTTCCTCAAGAATCTTTAATACCCACTCCGCCCACCCCTGAATTAAAACCTCTTCCTTTGGAATTAAAATACGTACAGCT
Organism: Coptis chinensis; assembly: GCF_015680905.1. Taxonomy (NCBI): domain Eukaryota; kingdom Viridiplantae; phylum Streptophyta; class Magnoliopsida; order Ranunculales; family Ranunculaceae; genus Coptis; species Coptis chinensis. Next base: position 72,281,324 of record NC_141459.1, on the reverse strand, counting down.
TGATGCTGATGGTCGTCACCCAGTTATTATTTCTTCACAATTGACTGACGATCAGGAAGCTCGTTTAATTAATGTCATTCAACAACATCGCTACGCTATTGATGGTCCCTCGATGACATTAAAGGCATTGAACCTAATGTGTGCACCCATCGCGATACACTTGAAGAAAATGCAAAGGACGTCAACGAACCAACCAATCGCCTAAACCCTACCATGAAAGATGTGGTCCGAGAGGAGGTGTTAAAATTACTAGATGCGGGTATTATTTACCCTATCTCTGATAGTGTTTGGGTGAGTCCTGTACACGTAGTTCCAAAGAAATCTGGCATTACAGTTGTGCGAAATGATAAAGATGAATGCATTTCCGCTCGTATCCCAGTAAAATGGCGAATATGCATTGACTATCGCGAAACTTAATGCCGCCACTCGTAAGAATCACTTTCCACTTCCATTCATCGATCGATGCTTTCGAACGCTTAGCCGGTCATGCCTATTACCGCTTTGATGGTTATTCCGTTATTTTCAGATAGTCATAGACCCCTGGCTGATCAAGAAAAGACAACGCTCACCTATCCATTTGGTACATTTGCATATAGGCGAATGCCTTTTGGCCTTTGCAATGCACCTAGTACTTTTCAACACTGCATGCTTCATATTTTCAGTGATATGGTTGAACGGTTTATGGAAGTATTCATAGACGACTTCTCAATTTATGGAGATTCTTTCGATAGTCGTCTATCAAATCTTGAAAAGGTCTTTAAACGCCAGAAAGAGAAAACCTTGTTCTTAATTGGGAAAAATGCCATTTCATGGTTACTAAAGGAATAGTTTTAAGACATATCGTTTCAAAGGACGGAATCGAAGTCGACAAAGCTAAGATAGAAAAAATTGCTTCACTTCCTATACCAAAAATAGTTCGAGACATTCGCGCATTCTTAGGACACGCAGGTTTCTATAGGAGATTTATTCAAGATTTCTCAAAGGTTGCTAGACCTTTAACCAATCTCCTGCTTAAAGATGCCGCTTTTGATTTCAGTTTAGGTTGCAAAAACAAGCCTTTGAGGTATTAAAACCGCTTTTAACTACGCCCCCATAATTCAACCACCGATTGGTCTAAACCTTTTGAATTAATGTGTGACGCGAGCGGCGAATATGCTATTGAGCTGCTGTACTAGGGCAACGCCGAAAGATAAGCCGGTTGTCATTTACTATCGCGAGTAAAACCCTTAATGAAGCTCAACGTAACTATACCACCACCGAGAAAGAGTTTCTCGCCAGATATCGTTAGATAAGTTTTGTCCTTACCTAGTGGGTTCTCCAACTATTGTCTACACCGACCATGCGGCACTTCGTTATCTATTAGCGAAAAAGATGCAAAACAAAGGTTGATCCGATGGATTCTCCTTTTGCAAAGAGTTTACTCTCCGAAATTAGAGATAAAAAGGTAGCGAAAATGTGGTTGCGCACCATTTATCAAGACTTGTCGCTGATGTTGATACCGATCATTGAACCTATCTGTGATTCCTTTCCGGATGAACACTTGTACTCTATTTTTTTCGTCCCTTGGTACTGACACATAGTAAATTACTTAGTTACCGAGGAAGTTCCTTTATCTTGGTCTCGTAATGACCGGAAAAAGTTTTTATCCACTGTGAAATTCTATATCTGGGATGATCCCTACCTCTTCAAGTATTGTTCAGACCAACTAATCCGCCGTTGCATTCCCGACTGGGAACACAACGATGTGTTATCCTTCTGCCATGAACAATCTTGTGGTGGTCATTTTAGTGGTAAGAAAACTGCGGCCAAGGTTCTACAATGTGGTTTTTATTGGCCAACACTGTTTAGAGATGCACACGAGCATTGCAAAGCATGCAATCGCTGCCAGCAATTAGGTCGCATTACTCAACGTAATATGATGCCCTTAAATCCCATTCTAATTGTGGAAATCTTTGATGTATGGGGCATCGACTTCATGGGTCCATTTCCAAATTCTCATGGCTTCCTATACATACTTGTAGCAGTTGACTATGTGTCAAAATGGATTGAGGCATTGGCATGTCGTGCTAACGATCATAAAACGGTCGTTTTGTTTGTAAAAGAAAATATTTTCTCTCGATTTGGTGTTCCAAAAGCTATAATTAGTGATGGGGAAAACATTTCTGCAATAAAATTTTTGAATCATTAGTAAAGAAATATGGAGTCACGCGACAAAGTGGCAACTCCGTTATCATCCTCAAACCCGAACCGGTCAAGTAGAAGTCTCTAATCGAGAAATAAAATCCATTTTGGAAAAAACTATCAATCCATCTAGAAAAGACTGGTCTCACGATTATCGATGCCTTGTGGGCATCTGAGAACGACTTTTAAGACACCTATAGGGATGTCTCCGTATCACTCGCTTTTGGAAAACCTTGTCATCTGCCGGTTGAACTTGAGCACCGCGTGCTCATGGGCCATCAAAAGCCTCAATTATAACACTAACATGGCGGTAAAAAGAAAATTGCGAGTTAAATGAGCTTGAGGAAATTCGAGTGATGCCTATGATCTCTCGAAAATCCTATAAAGCCAACATGAAAAGAGTGCATGACAAGCACATATTGCGAAAAGAGTTCAAAGTCGGTCAAAAAGTTTTGATGTACAACTCAAGATTACACATTTTTCCAGGAAAATTAAAAACTCGATGGTCTGGTCCTTTCACTGTCTCTGCTGTCACCCCTTATGGGGCTATCTCTGTGAAAATGAAAATGATGGTAGCGAATTCCAAGTAAATGGCGGTAGCCTTAAACATTATCATGAGTTAAGCTCTCCGGATGTCGAAGAGACTCTTCTCAATGATCCAATCTACTACGGACTAATAGATTCACTGGTGTACTTCTTTCCATATATTTAAACAGAAAAGTATGCCATTAGGGGTAGCCGGGCCCTCTTCTATTTTCTTTTCTAAAATTCCCTAGAGTGTGTGGTTGCAAGCCGAACCTTAGTCCACGAAAAACTCTACTTCAGAACCGAGTATAAATGTCTTCGATAATCGAAAGCAAACGCGTGCCTCCGTGAAAACAATGGGTACCAAAAATTTCAAATCCTTCTTTCTCCTCCTTTTCTATTCTCTTCCTCGCGAACTCCAACTCATCATTTGGTCCAAATCTCACCCATCTCGAATTGGTAATGGTCGTAGTACTTTTGCTCGAAAAGCGGCGAAAAGGATGGGGTGGTGTATGAACTATCAAACTCCTTTCTGTCCGTGTCTTGATCTTTTATCCGAGATGAGCGGTATAAGGTATATTATTGTTATGCGACACCGCTCAGCAGGATAAACTTGCCGTCGTCCCGTTGCTCCCCGCGGGTTGGGATTAGATCTTGAGGATCGGCGTTAAAAGACTCACATTCGCCTCTTGAGGATCGGCGTTAAAAGACTCAACATGTATATACACGCTTTGTTTTATTAGCACCAAAGATGGTGCCCAAAGAGAGTCGTGATATGCACCATCGGACATTTCATAGTTAAATGCGGGCAATGGATTCCCCGACCAACCCCGTTCAGTTTTCTATGTGATTTGTTTTAGGCGGTTTGAGGCTATACCATATGTACTAAGGGTAATATTATTATTAGACCATTGCACATTGGTCAAGGATGGTACCGCCCCTAAACCCTAGGCCCCAAAACATAAAGGATAAGCCACAACCGGGCTGGATTAGGTTCACCCGGGCCGACATGAAAGTTGCCCGAGTTAAAGCTGTTTGTGATGTGTTGTTTTATTTGGATTTCGGTGTTGTTGACACGTTCTTCTCGACTTGTATATTTGTATATAAAGGATAAATAAATAAAAACCAAAGATTGTTTAAAAAAAAAAAAAAAAAAAAAGTTGATGTTTGAATGTGATTTTTCATATTATAGTGGATGGCATTTTTAATACTGATCGTTTCGATATCTCATCCGTTAAATTCGGAGTTGAAACGAATCGAATTTCCACGTTTGAATTTCGGAACTTTTCGGGACATAAGAGGAATTTCTGTAATTCATTTGTACTTGGGCCAAAATTTTGACCGGACCCAAAACCCAAGATCCGGTTACAAAGCCCACGCCAGCACAGGCACCCACGTCCACCCACCCCCTTCTTCTTCCACCACAAAACGGATCTTGGTCCCCTCACCATCCACTTTCAGCGGCAGCATACCAAATGATGAATTAGGCCAAGACGCTGGCAAACTCCACCAACCTCAACCCCTTCCTCCAAAGGCACCACCTCCTCCACCTCCTCTTGCTATTTGCACCATCAAAATTTAAATTATACTGCTATGGTAGGTAGCACGCGAAGACGAATTACGGTCGAGAAATTTCACAAATCTCTATAATTCCTCGGATGTTTCACCCATTTTTGATGAGGAAATTGAAAGTAGAGAGTGGGAATATCTATTGCATCGAATCCCAGCTCAATATTCCGAAGAATTGGTGTTGAAATTTTATAATAATGGAGGTTTCGGGTGACGAATTTTGGATTACGGGCGGATGGGATGGAACGTGAACTCACTCATGGCGAGTTTATTTCGAATACCACGCGCAGATTCGATTAACTCGATAGCCGACCTTGTTATTGTCGAGTATCCGACCACGCGAGGGATTTGATGTTTGACACGCTTCTCGAGGGGAGTACAACACTGGCTCGAATCTGCGTGTACCAGCATTCGCTCGAGGCGTAACCAATTAGCCGTCACTCATGGTTGGTTGACAACGCCATTGGAACTTCAAAGGCGTCCCGCGTGAACAAGACTTTCTTGCACCTGCTATGGATCCTACAGAGAGGGAAGCACACTTTCTGTATGGTCCATTTCACGGGCCATATTCTTACGACCGCGTCAAATAGGTCGACTCCTCTTCTTTGTGCTTGTTACTTCGGCTTATGCTTAACTTAGGGTTCGATCTGCTACTCCTTTCATTGAAACAAGGTCTTTTCGAGAATTTTGGAATTTTTGAGACTTGTGTTCTAGACCATTGGGACCCAGTAGCTAGAGATGACATTGAGCATGATAACGTACCTCCTCCTCCGCCTTCACCACCAGACTGTTTTAATGAAGATACCATCGCGCCCAATCAATACTCCTATGGATGCCTTGAGGAACATGAATTCTAGTATCGCGGGATGTTTCTTCGCCCAGAAGAGATGATTACTTCCCGAATGAATTCCAAAAAGAAATGAAAATCGCCAAGGCCAATTCCAGAGAATGATGATGGCTAATCGGCAGCAATTCAAGATCGGTTTACTTTCTGATCTATAGGCCACATTCCCTTGATCATTTCGGCTGAAGTTAAATGGTGGCGAAGGCGTAGAAACCGGGTTCATCTTCCTCGCTAACCCTGAGGATTCCCATAGCTGTTTATTTTCTTTGGTTTAGAAATGACTATGTCATTTATTTCCCTAATGCATTGCATTTTTATTTTTAGTGCTAAATTATTATATATCGGTTGATTTCTCATAATTTTGTATCTCCGCACGGTTTAAATGAGAAATTATTTATGTTATCGCGAATATAGTACTTTCAAAAATATGAGTTTGCTCCTTGATTCATTGGGCCTACTCTCAAAGCCCAAACGGTCGAACCCAATGGATCGATCCAAACGGTCACATGCCCAACGGTCGAAAACCAAGTTATAAATACAACTCTCCTTTCCTCTTTCCTCATTCCCTTCTCTCAATCTTCACAACTTCTTCTTCACAAATTTTCAATTTCTTGACAATAATGAATAAACTAGAGCGATGGGAAAAGGAGCAACGAGAATGGGATATCACATTAATCGTGATAACAGTGTTTATCATTATTCTCTTGTCACTCATGCATAACTTGATCCAGAACATCTAGATCTATGTAACCCTCCTTTTTTTTTTTTTTTTTTTTTTTTTTTTCTGTTTTTCATTTTGTATATTAGTATGGTGTGTTAAATAATTCTCACACATTTGTACGGGTTACGTATTAAATGGAGAAGTTCCGTATTAATTAGTTGTGTATATTAGTTGTCTTTTCCTCTCAAATAAAAAATAAATAAAAATAATAATAAATAAAAAAAAAAATAATAATAAATAATAATAAAAAAAAAAAAAAAAAAAAAAAAATAATAATAATAAGTAACAAAGAAAGGCCATCCAAAACTCACGAAATAATTAATGGATACACATCGTGTTCGAGAAAAAATCGCAAGCCTTGCAAGGTACACATAACACTTGTCACACATGCAAAATTCGATTATTCTATCCATATTCTATTACCGAGTTATGATCATCATTTCTGAAATTACGATAAGTTTAACTACCCCGAAACTTTCCTCCGTATTTTCTAAACATTAAACCATCTCATTAATTGTATTTGGATATCGACATGACAAAGACTTCTTGTGGATCCCCTATGATGATCATTCATAATCACATGGGTAATTAAATACACTTGGACTCCAGATTGGTATAGCCTCATAGATTGCCTATAAATCTCTTCTTTTTAAGCCATTCTTATTCATACAATTTTCCCTATCCTTCTCTCAGCAATGGCTCAACCAAGAAAAATAACGGCAGAGAAAGACTACCTAAAAACTTTCGAAGAAGGCCGGTTTTCTCCTTATTTTGACACTGAAATCATACGTCGAGGATGGACGCCTCTTCTATATCATTCAAAGTTAGTTATTCCCTTCGAGAATTGGTTTTGATGTTCTACCAATTTAGCGGTTATGAAGATGGAAAATTCTACTTCAATGCCTATGGACAACGATTGGAATTGAATAAGGAAATGATCTCCGACATACTTCAAATCCCACTAAAAACCTAAGAGTCCCTTGTTCAAGAGTCATCATTCGATTCCGCAAAAACGTTACTGCGAGCTACCGTATCTCATGGCGACGTCGAACATACACATCACATGGTTCTTCAACGCTCTTTGAAACAGAATCAACGTGTTGTGCTCCACTGGTTAGGACATAATGTGGTAGGTACATCACACCAATCTGAAGTCACAAAGCCTCAACTTCACCTACTTTGGATTTTGCAAACTCAAAGAGATGACTTTTGTCTGATCCAACACCTCTGACACGTCATCACCAAGAAAACAAGAAGGTCGCGATTCTACCCACTTTGGTTCGCAGATTATGATGCGTTGGGGTTATCCAATAATATCTCCAGAGACACCCCCCTTCAAAGAGCATATATAAAGGTACTTCAAACAGACTACTCCATTGGTTTTGGACCCCGATGCTCGATAGATGAAGCGAGAACACCTCAAGCTCAAATTCGACCATTTATTTGATGAAAAATGCCATCTTTGAATATTATTAATCCCATGGAAGGCATTAAACTTCTTCATCGGGGTTTGAGGGAACTACACGCTTCGTCGAAATATCATCATCACAACCCTTTAGGATTTCCAAGATCGTCAAACAACGATGATGTTGAGCGAGGAAGAGATCTTGGAAAATCATTCTCAATTCTTGAAAAATCATGCTCTCCTAATGGAAAATCAAACCGTACTCTCCCCACCCAAGGGGACATTCGGATCGCATTTCGGCCAACAAATAGATGACCTAAACGATGCGGTGCAAAATATGCATCTCCTAGATCAATATCGAATCCATGATATTACTACTACGTCAATAAGTATATAATCATATATGTTATTACGCGTTTTTCGTCGTAAATACTATGTATTTTATCTTATCTTTTTGTTTTATTTTGTATGAAATGCTTAGTAGGATTGTCATCATTTCCGTTGTGACTAATATAATTTTAACATGTGCTTTCTGGGGAGGGTCTATTTTCTTACTTACTCATTTTTCCATTCATCCACGCCGATATCGTTACCCATTTCTTTACTTCATCCACCATAGCATCTTCATCAAACATTGCATCTTCATCATCCATGGCACCTCCCAAACTCATTCCTGAGCAATCCTTTCAATCTATGATGGATTCCAATGCCTATGGCCATCTCTTCCATGATTACATCACAAACATTGGGTGGTCTTCCCTAATTCTTCAACCTGACCAAACTTATTCTCCTAGTTTGGCTGCATATACTTTATGCTAATATGGATGACACACCAGCATTCAACCATGCGCATGGTTTCTACTTAGACGGATTCACAATCCGAGTTGGTGACACACCTCATATCTTTTCTGAACAACAACTTGCTCTAACTTTGGACCTTCCATATCACGAACCTGCTGCATCTTGGCATTACATCTATCATAATTCTTACCGTTCTTTTCAATGGCAAGCATTTCGCGACTCTTATGGTGATGGTCTTGAGATCAAACGAGAAGGAGATGGCCATGTACCATGGCGCAACATCACCATTCCATTAGCAAGCATGACCATGAACATGGGGACTGCAATGTTATTTGTACTCCTGAACATTATGGGAGATTGGCATTTCTCTACTGCCAATGAGGCTGCTTGCGTCGTATTCAGTGCACTAGCTCAGGGTCATGCTTTATTTAACATTTTAGGTTGTGTTGTCTCCGGCTGAAAACGAGCTCGCGACTTTCGGGATAAGTATATACTTTTACGATCCACCGCTTGCGAATCATGAAGACACATTTCCCACGGTTTGCGGCTACTTTTCATGACTAGGTCAAGGTGGATTCCATGTGCCGAAAGAAACGAATCATCATTAAGCTCATTAAGGTTTCGTCAATGGAAGCGTCCCGCTCGATACCTGAGGCATGTTCGATGTTACCCAAAGGACGAAAAGATGAAGACCAATTTGAGGGAATCCGGAGACAAAGAATGGGCAGAAATTTGGCAGACTATTATCTATTGGCGTGATGCTAAGGAAATGCATTTCCTTAAAGAGGACGCCAGACCTTCACGTCCTGCTGGATGGTAAACTTGAGTTTGCCATTGTACATATATCTAGCTAAACCTTCTATTTGGTGTGCTATTGTTTTTCATGTTTCGTACGCTATGGTTCATTATATTGTGTGCTATGTTTAGTGTGCTATTGAACATTTTCTTGTTCTTTCTGAATAATATATTATGATCTCCAACCTCTCTGTTCCAGCAATCTAGCCCTAATTTTGCTTACGGTTCTCAGGTACTTTCTCTCTTTAATTATTGATCCTTCGAGGACTAAGCATCATTCTGTTTGGGGGTGCTTTATACCTGTAGCAAAAATTAGGCATCTTGTAGCCTATATATAGTTTTTATTTTCATATTAATAATTGTACTTAGTGACAAAGTCTTGTTTCCTTTTCAATGATGAAAATTGTCTAGAAATCTCACATTAGTATCCGAATTAGGATTTGTTTTTAAGAAACTTTAGATAATATGTATGCAATAGTTTATACATCTTTTCATGAATATTCATGTACTGAGTATCATTGATTGTACATAGCGAAAAGTTTAAAGGAACCAACGGTTAGTTACTTAAACTATAAATCCTGTGAGAATCTAACCAAAAGCCTTGATATGAGTGATTTGTGTGTGATGACACAGAGGAGTAGTTTTTCCGATTAGAGAAAATTACGCATCTACTTACTTGATCACCACCCGAACCCTAGGCGAGAATTTAGGCCTTCTTTGGATCGACATAGCTAAAAATTCTTACCTGTTACAAATATTACCGCTAGTCACTCCACTGAACCTTTCATCAAACCTTTCACTTTCACCACAAAAATTCCTTTACCCATCTATTAAACCAAATAAAAGAACCTACCTAAGTGATGAGTATGAGAAATAGGATGAAATGTGGAAAGAATAAAGAGAAAGACTTGTCCCAAATATAAAGTCGGGTTACTTGCTTGAAAAAGGAAAATAGAATCATGTTCTTAAGCCTTATAAAAAAAAAAAAAAAAAAAAATCCTTATCCCGGAGGCTTAAGAACAAGGTTGGAAAAACTTCGGTTAGAAGAAGGAAAGGAAAAAAGGATTTCTCTAGTATAAATATATGAAGACCCTATTCTCTCATACTTTCGTAAATTTTGATTATCCATTTCCATTTTCTTGTACACTATCACCTAAGCCCCACAATACCTAATAAAGACCTCTAGCTCAATTAGGAGTAGGGTGGTGTGATAATAAGTAGTAGACGTGATTGATCGACATCGGCTCCTCTGACTGTCATTGAGATGTAAGGAAACGTGTACCCACCGCACTAATCGGAGTTAACAAAACCTGAGTGGAAAATTTTTGAGTGAATATGTGTTTCAACACATACCTGTGAGAACCCATTTAGGTATGCTCTCCAAGGATCCAGAAACAACCCTGCTAGTATATTTCAATGAAAAGTTCACTGCATGAATAATCATATGTAGATGTTTTAATTATTGAATACATATTAACTTGAGTTTCAAAGAAATAAATCCTCGTTCCCTACTAAGGAGATGTATGGATATCTGAGATTAATTTAGGAAACAAGTTTCTGTCACTGAGTCGTTGTAGTATAAATGAAGTTTGTGAGTATCTTTTCTGAAAACTCTCACGAGGCTATAACTTCGTCCACTAGGGAATTCCTAGTGGTTTAAAGGCCTTGTTGCATATGGTCAATGCAATCGCACTCTGCGAAACGAGAATTAGTTTAGGACTACACATTTTTGGCCACTTATCTATTTTAGTGTCTCTTCTTTGCTTGAGGACAAGCAAAGTGTTGTTTGGGGGTAGTGTGATAAGCACCCAAAAGTGTATTATGAAACCCCATTGAGACATATAAATTTGGTTCATTATGTGTTTAATAATCATGAAATAAATATGTTTTCACACTTTTGCAGGTATTTGCAAGAAACATGGAAATATTGGTTAAACTGCAATAAAGCACGAGGAACAGATATATGAATTCTTCTAAATCCACGTAGAAGCATCAAACTTCCAAAGCTCCTACCTCTCGAACCAGGACTCCGAATGCGACAAGAGAGCTGCTCAGACAATCAGGGCGATGAACTCTACGCATAGGCGGGAAGTTGTAAAACTGCCCAAAATACCGGATGCCAAATGGACTTTGCATGGACCCACCCACTATCAGGGGGCCACAAGATTGGATGAGTCATCAATCATGGAGCATGTCAAGACAAAGATAACAAATTATTGGTGCAAAGTTGACACCTTGCATGTAATAAATTAGATTAGGTGTTAATAGTGAAAAAAAGGCAAGGTGTCACTTTGTTTTAATGTGGTAGATAAAAATGAATCAATGTGGTTTTATAATTCACGTGGGAGGAAATGAGATTTCTCTCAAATGGAGAAGAAATTAGACAAATGTGGGGACACTCCAATTACTCCATTGACTTATTTTCCTCACATGGCATTATTTTAGTTCCTTAGTGAAAATGAGAAGTAGGTTTTTGGTTTTGATTAAAAAAAAAGCTTGTAATAGTTTTAATGGAGGAACACTTGTTCTTCTAAGAAATAATAGAAGTGAGTTTGGTTGTGGATTTTCTTCTTTCTCTTTCTCTTTCTCTTTTGTGTTTTTATTAGTTCATAAGTCCTTGTCCCAAGGATCATGAGCTAACTTCCCTTTTGGGGAGTTAGTCTAACTCATGTGAGGGTAAACCAATTGTTGGTTTGGTAGGTTTAGGAAGAACAACTAACTCTACATCCTACCCCAAAATGGTAGTTGGTGTAGAGTTTAGTTAGAAATCAAGCAATGAGCTTAGAGATAAGTCATTGTTTGGTTTCACTTGCTAGCATGTATGAGCTCTTTTAGTGAGCCATGCATGCTAGGGATCAAATCTATTTTTCCGTTAGGGACTTGTCTATGAGTTTAGGAAGAATCAAAACCTATTTCAAATCAACACTAATGGTAGTTCACATGAGGAGGATTAACTTTCCAACTTCTCTTTCAAATTTCCATTTCGGTATTAAGTGCATGTTTTCATTATTAATGTTTTTATTAATGTTTGTGTAGGAAGGAAAAATCTAGCATTAATAATTACTCCTTACTCTTTAGTTCCCTTATTGTAAATTCCAATTTGTAGTTGTTCTAAGCTTTAGTTTAGTTCGAATCTTTATTCCAACTCTACGAAATGAAGATCGTGAGTAAGGAACCTTGATTGCTTTTGCACCAATTTAGAGAGTTCAAAACTCTAAGTAGTGTTCTCCAAGCATATATCACTAACAGCTGAAGAGACTATTGGATAGATGCTAAGATTTGATTATGTTGATTCATGTAAGTCAGAAAAGTTTTAGTTGTTTTATTGGCAACGAATTGTACCAGTGGAGCAGTAGGAACAAGTTCACGGTTATTGTTTACGGGTTGATTTTGGTAGCCATATCCTTGATTAGCGGGAACAAGGTTGCGGTTGTTTTGGTACCCTATATTTACGTTGTTGGGAAAATTACTTTGCCCTTGCTGGAATTGCGGAGGATTTCCTTGACAGTAGGAATTGTAGTTCGCAGGTGGTCGTACAGGAGCGCTGTTGACACCCGGAAAAGCTTGTTGTTGGGCAGGGGGTGCCCAAGCCAAATTTGGATGTTGTCACCAAAGTGCATTAGGGATGTTAAAAGCACAAGCCTCTTCAGAAGATTGGGGAGGGCACTCGTATACCAAAGGACAATAAGAATCGGCATGCTCAGGACTTAAGCAAAGAGGACATGGGGAAGCATTGGCAGCCATGACCTGTTTGGGTTTCTGATCACTTACATGAACCGAAAGAGCATCATCCTTTTTGTTTAGGACTCGATCAGAGTTTTTAATTCCGGATCAGGTTTGACCTCGAACATAGACGTAACTTTGGTAGGAGTGTCTTTAAAAGATATGGAAGAATCAGTGTTTCCCCAATGGGTGCTTTGTGAAGCCTGTTTCTCAAGGAAAGTGCATGCTTCAGTTGCACCTTTGTCCATGAAAAAACCGCCGTTCATAATATCTAATGTTTCCTTTTGATGGTCAGAGAGACCATTAAAGAACGGACTAATACAACGGTGTCGAGATGGAGACATTCTAGAAGCAGATCAATAAATCTACTCCATGCTTCCGAAAAGGATTCCTGGGGATGTTGGCGAAAGAATTGAATCTTTTGAAGCATTTATGTAGTTTTCTTCTGAGTATAGAATTTTATCATGAATGCTTGTATGAGCTTGTCCAATGTGTCAAGGGATTGTGGCGCTTCGCTAGCGAGCCAAGCTGAAGCTTTATCAGCTAAGGTGAAGGGAAACAACCTAAGCAAAACTTGTTTGTTAGTAATGGTCGGATGGCGGAAAGTGGTGACTACTTGCTGCATCCGACGAAAGTGATTGTACGGTTTTTCATCGTCATGACCATGGTAAACAGGTAACAAACCGAATATGTTTGTCGGAATGCGAAAATCACCTACAATCGCATCGAGTTTAATGTAGGAAGCAGGTCCTTCCTGTAAGGCAGTATAGAAATCCGAAAGGGGTTTCTCGACTGTGGGATTTTCCTGAGCCATAACTAAGGGAGATAGTGGTAATGGAGATACTTGATGAGGTTGGTTTATGGAGGAAAAACTATGTCTAGGAGATAGCATAAGCAGTTGTTTATTGTATTTCCGACGACAATATGTAAGTTCTAATTCCTTATTAGTACCAGACCATAGTCTCATACAAATACAAGTTTTAATTCTAGGCTCATAAGGAACAACTTATGACAGGAGGATTTAGAATTAAGGAAGGAGGGAGGTGAAGCACTGCACGTCTTCCTGAGTTGTTGCTGACTTGAGCAAGTAAGCTAGGATAACGTGTAAATATTCCAGCAACCAGGTCACCTGAGAGAATTGAGGGAGGTTGTTCGTGCTAACAAGTTCCTTAATTAGGCAACCTTAATCTTTCGAGTTTCCTAGACACTGATGGAATAGGATAATGATTTATGGTGGTGTATTATGCGGGGTGTTATTAAGATGATTAAGATGAAATTTTAATTATTAGGATTTTTTTTTTTAATTTTTTAATTTTTTTTTATTTTTTAGTTTATGTAATTAATGTATTATGGAGACGTGATTACAAAACATGCAATTAAAAATGATAGATGCCAAAATAGAAAACTAAACATACAATTAACACATGCTAGTGTTACACAGGAAGTCTACACATGTAATCTATATTACTTATACGTGAATATAAATATGTCCTACACGTGCAATAATCTATAGCTATCGATAAGTGCAACTATATGTGAGCTAAGGGAATGTCGAGAACGAATTCATGCAAATGAATACCGCGTACGTAAATTGATGTAACATACACTTACAAAAATATTCTAAGCAGGTTGTTTGAAATTACGCATACATCTAAATATATTCGAATCATATTAATCGTATTAACGTGAAGATGAAATGACGAACTATATTTACATGCAAAGAGTTCTCATGCCAACACACAAACATGCGAGGTAAAACAGGTTATAGCAACAACCAAATAATATCCTTGACAAAGTTTGAGGAGTTTAAGAATTCAAAACCTGGCGTCCCGCGATTCCTCGTACAATTATCGAATTAACTCCCGAGCTCGTGAACTTATTGGATGATGGATAAATAGGACTAGAGAGTCCAAAAGAGTACTGAAAATGAAAGTGGCATGTACCTGAAAACTGGAGTATTGATACTCCAGGTTAGTCTCGCGCGCTACTAATTTAGTCTCGTCCGAGACTCTTTTGTCAGTTCAGTACTTCAAGTTCCTACGGAGTACTTTAGACTGTGCTAATAAAAATAAACAAGATCTGGTTCATAGATATCTGTTAGTAGAAAAAGTAGGGGCAAACAAATACGTAACACGTTAGTATTGCAAAAAGAAATGGAAATAAAAAAGATGAGGGGGTAGGGGAGGGGATTTATGTTTGATGTATTCAAGTTATTACGTTAAATGTTGTCTAGAGTCCTTTGGCGTGCAACGGCACCATATGATAGCACGTTAAATCCACATTATTGGTTTATACTTAAGTTCGAGGTCCACAGTCCGAAGTCCGAAGACCAAAGTCCAAAGTCCAAAGTCCGTATAGTCGTCAAAACCTTAGGGCTCGGCAAGGTTCACAATTGGAATTACAACTTTCAGTGAGTAGGATTTTAGGTTTTTTAGTTGGTTTAATTAAATTAACGATAATGTAAATAATGTAAATTACTAACAGTGATTTCAATGTAAATAAACAAAGATAGAGAAACAAAGAAAGGGTTAATCATACTCATGCAAGAATCATTTTTTAACAGTTTATATTACCACATCACTACAGCTCTAATTCATCACGAGTTCATAGACAAACCCGAGACGACGTCGAGTATTGATCCCTAGCGAAATGCCCACATCTCTGAGTCGCATCGCACTAGTATAAGGAGTTGAACTAATATTTCATCTCTGGAATATCATTTCAGCTCCTGGTTCGATTCTACATCAGCTGGACAAATTGGAGAGATGTTTAACACCATAGAGAATCGCGAACATTTTGGTCTCTCAGACTGCTGCTTCGAGCATCGGACTCCAAATTTATCTGATCTCAATCATTTTGGGACCAGATGTATAATCTACACCTAATTCCTAAGTAGTGATTCTAGAACATTAAAGTGTCAATCCGGATTCTCACACGAGCAGCATAACCCTCCCCTTGAAGGGGGGGGGGGGATTAGCTCATGGTCATTGAAGGAATAATTAAACTTGATGTATACATTAAATAAATAAATATAGGACAAGAATTAAACTTGAAAATAAATGACTTTCATTAAGAAGAATTAACTTACAATATTGAAACTGCTGGAAGAGAAAATGACGGAATGTAAAGCTAACTAACTAATGCATAAGCTAAAGCATAAAATGCTGAAGGAAGAATATCGAAGACCCCCATATATATTGGATGGAAACCCTCGTGAAGGGATTTAATTGAGTTTTGTCTGTTTCTCAAATTGAGACATTCAAAACTTTGAATAACAAAGTTTTGTCTCGAACTGTTTAAGTTTTTGTCTTTTTCTCCCATATCAATTCAAACATTTAAGTTTTGTTTTGTCTTTTTCCCTAATTCAATTCAAACATTGAATTGGTACGTGTCTTTCATATTGTGAGGTAGCACAAAATTGTGACCATCACTTGCCATCTGCCTATGCTGACTCGTTATGCCTTTTGGGCCCGCAAAGTGGGTCCACTTAGTGTGTCCAGTGGCGGCGCTGATTTTGGCGTTTTTACAACTTTCTATCTTTGCGTAAAGTTTGTCGCTCTGGCAGTTCACTAGCCAACGTCGGCATCCAGATTTATAAGATGTGAGCTTCGAAAGTTTGCTGCTTCTTTATATGTGGACCCATTCTGCACTGGTTTTGTTCTTTTGAAAACTTTGGCTCTAGTCAGGCTTTGTTGGGATTCATCAATGAGTGGGGGAAGACTTCGGATATTCCAAAGATTCCCGTGCATTTCGATGCATGTTTTATCATTATATTCATGTTAACTGCGGAAACCTGCAAAAGTACGAAAATATAATTATTACATGATTATTAAACGTATAATCGACCAAAATGCTATGTATCTCGGGGTTTAATATTACAGTTTTGGGTGTTTATCAAGAGTGTGATTTGCCAAGAACTGGTCGTGGCTATGTAGAAATTACGCTTATTCCTCGTCTTGTATTGCTCGAAGGTCGTGAAACTCAAGAAGACCGGTGATGATGATGTTCTAACGTGTGTATAATGTTATTAGTCCTTGGTGAATTAAACGAAGGCCTTCCATAGAATTAAATACGTTGTGTATTGCATTTTCAACGAAGATGTTGACAGAGGAACAAACTTCACCAGTTTCTGCACCAGCATGGTTCTTTGCAACGTCGGGAGTCCAAAAACCGTTCATACAAACTGAGTGAATAGTGAGAATGTTAGCTCTTCTGAGATAGGTATTAGGAGCAGTAATAGGAAAACCCCAACGCACCATGATAAGTGTCATAATGGTTGGCAAAGAGGTTCACTTTTTCTTGGCACGTGCGATCGCGTTCCAAAGAAATTGAATTATGCAAAAATCATTGCATTTAGTCTACAGTACCTAGAGTAGATGGAGGAGGGATTTTGTTATTTCTAAAGTTTTAGATGTGCCGAGCACATTAAGGGCTAGCTATTGGATCACAGATAATTGGTTCCTTTGCAAGGATCGCTGATAAACAATGCGGTTTTTCCGGTTGTATTCGCCGAAAAGGATAGTTGCAAACATTAGATGCCTTATATTGTCGAATGGCGAATCCTAAAGGTGTACCCCCGGATTTGTTATGGGAATTTAAAGGACCCCAGAAATTATTTCCGGAGTCAATTAGTGCTCGCATCTGTTTGCACGGATAAAGAATTGCCCGTTTTGGAAAGAACAATGTTTATAGAAATGCAGAACCAATTCTCTAGAATAAAGTGCCTCCTTATGATGTAATAGAGAGAACCATCCTCGATGTCAAATTTCAATATCAAAATATGGGTAAAATAGACCGCTCTGAAAATTTTCCATAAAGATTTGCTCGGGTACAAAAGTTCGAGTGAGGGCCATTGAAGATGGAAGGAATGGAGTGGTGAAAATAAATTAGTGAAAAAAATGGAAGACTGAATTTGAGAGGTGTATAGCCTTTCTATAAATAGGCATCAATTAGAAAGTTTAGAAAATACGGATTGAGGTGTCACAGGGTAGTTAGACCACGTGTATGTTCTAAAATAATTCTATCGAGGTGCTTGCCCAAAAGATGTAAAATCAAATCCCTGGTATTGTGAATTAGACGTGGTAAGAGATGGAATATACGAGAGAAGGTTGCACAAGGTAGTTTGACCAACTTGTATATTCATAAATTAATTAAACAATACGAGTACATAGATAAGATCTTACATTAAATTGTAACAACGTACAGGGATGTGAAAATAAACCATAATGATAATGGAAATAAAATACAAATCTAAATGTTAGATAGGACTATATGCCACATTAACAACATTATGATAATAAAACAAACGAGCATGAAGACTTGAGTAGCATATTCAATTTGCCGCTGCTCAAACTTTTCTAGTGCATCCATGAAGCTAAAATTTGGTAAGAATGTAAAAAAAACGTAATTGGAATGAAAGAAAAAATGTAGAGAGAAGAAGATGAAAGGAGTGAATGTGAAGGATGATATGTGGTGAACTTCTATTTATAAAAAAGAAATGGAGCCATTTTTTGACCGTTTTGGTGACGGTTTCATGACCGTTTTGCAAATCGTTAGTGAACGGTAAAGCTCGCCGTTAAGTGTGACGTCAAAAAAAAAAAAAAAAAAACGGTCATGAATTTTATTGGAGATATATAAGATCTAATATAATATTTGACAAGGCAGAATTTTTGGAAAATGTAGGAACTAAAAGACATACTAAGGTGGAAAATTAAAATGCAAACACGTAAATAAAATATCCAACATAAATAAAATATAAGATTTGGAAAATAAAACGTCTACTGAGAATCCTCAGGAGTTGCTAAAGAAGAACTAGGAGTCCTGCGACAGTGTGCAGTACGAGCTCCCATGGAGGCTAACTGCTCCTGGATATCGCCTATAGTATCCATCACTTGAGCTTGAAACTGGTGCTGGTTTGCCATGAGCATTCGCTGGAACTAGTTCTGGCGAGTAGTCATATGATCCTAAAATGCATTCATAGAAGTTCACATTTCTTGCTGAAATTCGCCCATGCTGTCTGTCAGCGACTCATGGCGAGTTGTCATATCCTCCCTGAACTCGCCCATGGTATGTTCCATCAATACATGGCAAGTATACATGTCTCTCAAGCCACTGTTCATAGCGCGTAAGGCATCCATAGGATGGCTCATCTGGCTCATAGTAGCCTCATCAAAGAAAGGTGGAGGGGACGGGTGATTTGGACGCACGTTATCGTGTTTAGCTGCCATGCGTGCTGTGGGTTCCCATGGGGACAATATGCACTTCTTGAAAACATGCATATTCTCATATAGCAGCATAGGGACTAATGGTGTGGCAGACAAGAAACCCAGATTTAACATAACTTGCGTGACAAGAACGGCAAGAGGGGCTGACCTTAGTGTGGCATGCGTAATAATATCAAAAAGAAAAGTCACTATGCAGAAATTTCCCTTTCGCTCTTGGAGGACCCAGAGTAGGTGGAGAAATGTCTTGTTAATGTCTGATGACTTCGAGGTGCCAATGACATTCTGTCCCAGCCATTGAGTCATGGCCAGCTGGTTTCGTTGTACCGAGCGTTGATATGCACATTTCCCTGCCATATTATAATTACCCTCGATAAGTGTGTTGAGCATGAGGTCATAAGTCCGTGGATACATGGACTGCTGCTGAGTCAGTACGTGGTCGACCACAAGTATGCCCGTGATCCCGGAGATAAAAGCGGGTGTGACATGGCGGCGCACGCCGTCGATGGTGACCCAAAAATGGTCGCCATTAAAGCCACCATTGTCGTAGAACTTCAACACTAAATCCATTGAATACATCCTGCTATTAGCATACAAGAGATACTCCCATCCTCTAGAGTGTATTTCTGGGTCAAAAAATGGAGCAAACATCCCACTTTCAAATAAGGATCCAAAATTTCTTTCCACCGAAATTCACCTCTTTCTGGCCATTTGTGACCGCAGGAAGAGGATGGGTATTGATTTGAGATAAGGGGAAGAATTGGAAGTTGCTGACGGAAGAGAATTTGAAACCAAGCTGTGGTGGTCTCGCGCGAGACACAAATTTCACTAGAGGCTGTCTCGTGTGAGGTGATAAACGTAAAATTGAATAATTTACCTACGAAATGAACGATGAAACTCAAAACGCAAGTGAAACTAAACTTAATTACGCGTTGCTATCAAAGATTTCTATACTCTCAATTCTATTGAAATAGAGTGGAGTAAAAAGTTCGTTCCACTTTTAGTTCTTTACCATTCAAGTTTCCTAGATTGACTAATCTATTCAAAGTCTAATGAGAGCAATGGTGGGAATTATACTATGATGTGAATTAAAACTAGACGTAATATAAAGATTATAACTTTATTAAATTTAACTAAACAATAATTGAATTCTAAATTAATAACTAAGAATTGAATAACAACAACTGAAATTAGATCTAACAATTTTAAATGACAAAATCGAAATGAACAAGAAATAACTATTTTATTTATCTAATCAATGAAGAACTATGATTCAAAGAATTAATCTAAAACAATGTATGAAACTAATTAATTTCACTAATTGAATTCAAAACTAGATCTACAAGCTATTTTAATGGCTACTCTCTATTCTAGATTCTCTAACTATATCTTTCTTAAGAGCTAAGTCTTGTTTTATGTAAAGGAGGAGACCATATCCACAATTTTGTGCATGGGCTAAGGTCTCATGTTTTGGGCTGGAAAATCGAGCCCAAAGCCCAATTTCTTCAGTCTACAGAGCCCGTTTCAGCTGCCTTTGACTTCAGCAGACTTTTCGTCCACTTTTGTTCCTCTGATTGGGTCAAGGCTTAGACCATTGGAAAACCCTTTCCAAGCCGGTCGTTTTGACGTAAGGTAGGCCCAAATCCAAGGCCTAAGTCCAAAGATATGGTCTTCGAAAGTTCTGCTGAGTTGTGCACTGTTTCTGCCCGTGTTGACTTTTCAGCTTTTGACCGGGCTTCATAAAGGGTTGTCTCCTTGAATCTTGACCTTTATCACGGAACTTCTTAGCAACCAACCCTTTGCTCCTTTATATCGCCAAAGTGGCACATTTCTGCACATAATTGAGTTCCATGCCTGAAATACATAAAAGCACATAATTAGCATTAACTCTTATTTATTACTCGCATAATTGGTTTAAAAGTAGTATTATTAAGGGGTTAAAACTATAGTGTTGGTCTTTTATCAAACCACCCCCAAACAGCATTTTGCTTGTCCTCAAGCAAATATGAGAAATTAGCATAAGTGACCAAAAATGGAGTTCTAACTAATCTCGTTTCGCCGAGTACGATTGCATTGACCATATGCAACAAGGCCTTAAACCACTAGGAATTCCCTAGTGGACAAGTTATAGCCTTGTGAGAGTTTTCCAGTGAAGGTACTCACAAACTTCATCTATACTACAACGACTCAGAAATTAAACTATTGTTTCCTTATTTATGTCTCAATTATCTATACATCTCACTAGCAATGAATACAAATAATCAAGTCGAAACCTAAGCTAATATATGCATAATAATCTATCATCTACGAATAAACATATTTACAATGAGTAATACTATGAGGTGAACTAGCAGGTCCGTTTATGAAAACTCGGAATAGCGTCCTTAAGTAGGTCCTCACATAAATGTCAAGACAAAAACCACTCTGATTTTTCCGCTCAAGTTTTGCTACTCCAGTGTGCAGTGGGCACACTTTACCTTACAAACTCAATGACACACAAGGAAGCCGGAGTCGATCAAATACATATGCCACTTACTATCACACTAACCTATTCCTAATTGAGCTAGAGGTCTTTATTAGGTGTTGCGGGGATTAGGAGATGGTTTAAGAAGGAAGGAAATGGATATTCAAAGAGAATAAATCTGAGATAATAGAGTCTTCATATTATGTAACTAGAGAAAACCTTGTTCTTTACTTTTGCTTCTACACTTTGTTTCCATCCTTAGCCATATTTTTCTTTTCTTTGTCTTTGACTCCTTTGATTCTATTTTTTTTTGGAGTTCTAACTCTTTATTTTCTTTTATTTATTTATATATTTTATTTATTTAGATGGAAACTTCCTTTTCTTATCTGAAGCGACTAACGAATTCTTGATTTCAAAAGTTCTTCTCTTTTCTATTCTTCATCTCTATTCTCATACTTATTCAAAGAATTAGGTAGGTTGATTTTATTTTTTATTTTGTTTTGTTTTGTAACAGGGTAACGGATTTGTGGTTTATGAAAGGCTAAAGAAAGGCTCAGAGGGGCTACTAGCAGAAAATAATTTATAGGTTGGAATTTCTGGCTATATCGATCCAAAGAGGGCCTAAATTCTCTCTTAGGATATGGTATAGTGATCAAGCAAGTGGACATGTGATTTCTCTATCCGGATTTTACTTCTCCCTTGTGTCATTTCTCAAATGTTTAACTCATATAAGGCTTTAGGCTATATTCTCACAGGATTTGTAGAATAAGTACTCTAGCCTAGATTTCAAAAACTTACTACCAACAATCATAGGTACTCATGTAACATATTTATAGATAGATGCAAGGATTATTACCTACATATTAGCCTAAGTTTCTAAAAACTATTCTAATGCAAAAGCTACGTGAGACTTCTAGATTATTGAGAGCATAGAGAAAGAAAACAATACTAATATTCCTAAGTGTATAGCATACTTTTTTTTATTTATATATATATATATTTTAAAAAAAATTGAATTTTTTAGCTAGAAAACAAGTGCATATTATACATATCTATATCCTAACAGATGTCTTAATTACACGTGTTTCTATGCCCCCCCCAAACAAGAAGCATGTTTTGTCCTCAAAGTATTTTAAATAAAGAGGGTAGGAAAATACCATTGAAACGTGTGAAATTCTAGAACATCTGCAAAACAAGGTTATAACATACTAATATAGAAAAGAAAACTGACGCAACTCTGTAAGAGTTCCACCCGTTATGGGGTTAATGAGAAATAGATTGCTTGGGACATAAGCAGACACTAACTAAAATAAAAACTTACCTGCACTCCCGTTTAAAGATTTTTCTCCTCATTTCCCTCTTCATCCTTAATAAATAAATGAGGTTCCTTCGCATCCTGCCATGCCATGGTAATTTGCCAGGCTTCACGCCACTTATCGTCTACTATAGCTAACCTGTCAAGCGCCACTTGGTTGGATGGGGTGTAAGGCGCAACCTGATGAGGTTGTATCCTCCACCCTTGCCAAGTCATTACACGGAAAGATCGAATAATACAATTGGTGGGTCTCACAATGTCAACCCTAACCCAATCCGTGAAACGGGCACAAAAAACAGGGAAGAAACATAGCATTATACGGCAAATTAAAACAGGCATAAGAAGGTACTCATGCCTCTTGCCATGGGCTCGGGCTAAACTAGACATTAAGGTATAGGGAATATCATAGAGTGTACGTTCCCCAGCTAAAGCAAGGAAAATATCACAAGTTTCGTCATTCACAGAAGAATAACATTATTCCCCCCTAATGTTGAGCATAATCCAAAACATAACAGTGCCCACATTTATAGACAGGCTACCAAGGGCGACGTTATAATCCCCTTGGTCTTCTATCCTAAAGATTCCTGCCCCGTAATACTCATGCAAATCATCATAGTTATACATGTACATATTATCTACCAAGTAGGCCCATGAGTCTTGTATTTCGGCCGACATAGCAAGTCCAAGCACAAAGGCTATCAAGAACCTGGAAATTTCCATTGGTTCATCCCCGATGGTGATGGAGAACACTTGTTCTCTATCTGGTCTATCAAAGAACTTACAGTTATCATAAAAATAAGATGTAAGTGCGGGAGAATAAAGTTCATCAGGACTTACCAATAGTGGCTCCCATCCTGCTAGAATGATCACTTCGCGAAACCACGCACCATAGGTGTCACTTTGAAATAAATCTTCAAATGACTATTCCAGTATGATACGAGGGAATGTCATCCCCAATAAACTTGCTGGAAAAGATGCGAAGGATCCTGGAACAACCCTCGGAAAACTGGAAATTTTTGGTGCCCACAGGGGTCACAGGGGGCGCTCAAGCTATGCCTGGGATGGGAATGGGTGGGGCTTTGGTGATATTTGAGGTCCAGGCACTTGGGCGCAGGGTGCACTCACTGTTAGCCTGGGATGGGCGCGGGTGGCGCTCCAGATGAAAACTAGAATTCCAGTGTTTTGGGCGCAGGTAGTGCTTTGGTTTGGGTTGAGTAGGGCGCAGGTCGTGCTCAGGGTAGGATTTCTCTGACAGGATTAGAGGTGGGGTGCGCCCCTCCTGAGTCGCGGGGGAGCTGATAGGCCGAAGTGCGAAGGAAAAATAAGGTAAAGTGGGAGTGAAACGTGAGAGATGAATGTGAGATGTAGTTGGGGTTGTGAGTTTAGAATGAATGCAGTTTTTATAGGTTTTAAATTGCTAAAATGAATCGGGAAGTTGCCAAAAAGCTTTAAGGCAATTGCCGGAAATAATAAAATTTCCAAACCCGAAAACGGAAATAACTCATATTCTTGATTCTAAGACAACCCTAATATCTTTTAGGTTGAATTGAGGATAGAAACTGCCTAACTCATCGAGATTTCATCCTACCACAATATCTATTCATAGCGATGGCCATATCGGTCATATTCTTAACCCTCACTCCAAAAAAAAATTCTAAAATAGATGAACATATAAACGAATTATGCTAAGCTATTTAATACCACCCCCAAACAATTCGGGAAGGTGAGATTAATGATAACAACCACGCACAATTCGAAAATAACCAAATTATATTAAATTTTAATTCAAACAACATAAAACAATCAAATTCAAATTTAATTACTTAACTAATATCTGACTAATAAAACAATAAAAACAACTAAATAACAACGAAACACAAAATTATTCGAACACCTAGCCATGTGATGAAGAAGGGCCCTGAGATGGAGATTGGTCATGGGATGAAGAAGGGCCTGATCCATTCGTTCTTTGGCAACGACGCTCATGCCTCTCAGACTCATCTGAAACATAACCCTCCAAGGGTGGTAGGCATCGTAGAATCTCTACTTGGAACAAGCGTTGTGCTTCCATCTCAGCCTTTATTGCTGTATACTGGGCCTGGTGACGCTGGTGGATATTCTCCATGTTAATCAAGATATCTTCCTCGACCCTTTCGAAAGTATTCCAAAACTCGTGTTAAGGTTCGTTTGTTTATTTCGAACTATAATCTGTCTATCTCGTATATCTTCACAAATAGCGTAAATGCAACGCACACTAGTATGCAACACTGACATGCATTCTGAATCAGACGTACACCTCTCCAAGGCATCTTCATCCAACCATGTCATGTCCTCCCCTTCCTCATCCGAATCTACTACCCTATCCTTCGACAACATCCAAGTCTTTTGGATACACTCCTTATAACTACTTTCATTTGCATGCAATTTCAACATTATCCGCTCAGTTCTTGGTTTATTCCCCCAAGACAACATTATCTTCGTAATTAAAATAGGAAATGGTGTGATACTCTTCCCAACTCCTCTAATCATATTTAGCAAAAAATCGAGGATATAGAATTCATACCTATTTTCTTGCAATATCTAGAGAACGTGTAGACATGTGAACCCGATGTCGCTCCCTTTCTCCTTCCCAATGACGTTCTTACCAATCCACTAAGCTCTGACCCGGTTGGTTGGTCTTGACGAGATATTTGTTGAGCAATGAGAAGTTGTATTATATTGACCCTCCATAAAGGTGTCGTTCATCAATGCAGAAACACTAGTATACTGGGATTCCTGCACGGTCGCTTCTATGTGGCGTCCAGGTGTAATGCCTAAAATTTCAGCTAACTTCTCTTTCGATAATTCTCTCCGAGTCCCAGCCACTTTCATGAAAATTTTGTGACCGGCCAACTCTCTCTTCTTATAGAACTGTTCGACCAAATCGGAGTGGTAGAAATCATCTGTCGAGTACCACAACCGATTCCAACCCCTGCTAATCATCTCATCACTGTAAAATGGCGCGAAGTGGTAGGCCGTAAACGCTTGTTCCGGTAACAACCTTCGTCTTTGAGCCATTGATATCTTAGAACGATTTGGGGTTTAAAAGGACTATGGGAATGGAGTTTGAGGCTCCCTTACTAACAAAACAGTAGTGGTGGCGCGGTAGTTCGAATTTCGTTTGGTTTTGGGTGATTTTCGGTGGTGGAAATTTTTGGGATTGGTGGAAGAGTGTTGTGGAGAAGAATCGAAGTTGGAATTGTATTGTGGGCGTGGGTGTATTGAGGTTTATTTTTATTATTATTTTTGGTTAGGTTTTTAAATTTGGAAATGGCGGAATTGGAAAGAATCGCGATTCAGTTTGTTTTGTAAGAAGGAGACGCACACGCGTGCGTTGGTCCCAAGCCCAAATTGATTTTCCGATTTTTGTCGATTTTTCACGCAACTTTAAACTTAAATTCCCGCTTCGTTACCGGTCCAATTTATGCGAATGAGATATGAAAATGATCAGGAGAGAATTTCCAATCCAATGATTCACAAAACACTCTATTCTGACTATGGGTGACATATAAGAAGATGAAAAATGCCTCGAAGTGCGTGCATGACGTAAGTTATGAGAACGAATGAAATCTAACTTAATAGAAAATGTTAATCCGAATCGTAATACCATTGAATTGTCTAACCAACATAACTGGAGAGTTGAACAATCCAGGATGGAACGAACACCCACCCCCAAACAAATTTTAGACACAGAGTTGAGAAAATTTGTTTTTTTTAAAAGTGGGTCTTTTAAAGTCAGATTCCTGAGACTTCTCAACTTACTATGGTTGTGATTTTAACGATTTTTAATTTTTTATAAGTAAAAATTAATATAAGAAAAACAAGAAAACAATAAATGCATAATTCACACCATAGAAGAACATGACTCAAAAATCGAGAAAACATGCAAGAGTGGAAACATGAATTTTGTTGATCGTGGGCTTATGATTCAGTACTTATAGCCACACACTCCATAGGGAGGGCCCGGTTACCTGAATGGTACACTTATCAGTATACGGAAGTGATAGGAAGTACACCAGACAACCAAATGAGTCGTTTATAGTCAGATACGCGAGACTTTAACAAATAACTGGATATATATATTAATACCCTGCAGTTTCCATATATCAACAACCTAAAGAGTTGTGGGTCTTTCCAGAAATAAATAACATGGAATGCACCTCCAAACATAATCAGGCACCAAGATTTCCTACGGCGCAACCTAGTGGAATGAAAACGAAGTCTGATAAACCTAGAACGTAACCGAGCATGCACCTTCTTATTCATCTTTGAACGAGAGGTTGTCCAAGTGAATGAGTGTGAAAAAATGGATGGTTGTGGAAGATATGGTGGATAAGGATAAGTATTAGAAGGAAAGAATAGAAAGAATGAGAATGTGGGTTTAGCACAAAACTCATTCATGGTGTAGGTATGAACTGTCTCCATTCTGAAAATGTAGGTGTCATGTGCCTTTTCTTCGGGAATTATATCCGTATTAGGCGGATTTAGAAAATCATTAAGCACAGAAGAAATAATAGGGTCAAGTGTAAACTCCAGGTTCTTTTGAAAAGTTGTAGGATGGGGTACATTGATGGAAGGGGAATGATGTGAGGTGGGTGAATGGTTATCAATAGGAGGGGACTCTCGAGGTGGCGGAGAAGAGTTGCAAAAGAGTTGAAGGAAATCTTCCTTAATTCCCTCCACGTCCAAGGAGTCCTTATTAAAGTTGGAACGTCCAAAGGAAAGGAATTTGTGCATCTGATTATTTGGAAATGTGGTTTTGACATAATCATGAGCTAAACTCTCGATCATACTAACCTCTCTATCGATATTGGTATCAGGAACCTGTGTGATCGGTTTAAATACATTGACCTCAGCGGAAAGATGGCCAAAAGATAAGGACATCGAACCATCGCGGCAATTTATAAGCGCATTGGCAGTTGCCAAGAAGGGGCGCCCTAAAATAATCGGGACAGTGTCGTTAGTGACTTCTGTATCGAGGATAACAAAATCCACAGGATAGTAGAAATCTTGAACCTTAACCAGCATGTTTTCCACTACACCCTTAGGATACTTGATAGACCTATCAGCTAATTGCAATGTCATTGTTGTAGGTTGCATTTATTGTAGACCTATTTGTTTATATAAATAATAAGAGAGTAAGTTAACACTCGCCCCCAGGTCTAATAAAGCAGTGGTCGTGTGAGTATCTCCTAAGGTGCATTATACAGTAGGACGACCAGGGTCCTTTTACTTAACTATTCCATTATGTTTTGATAAAGTTGGAACCTGTTCAGTGAGAAAGGTGTCTTTTGGAATATTTGTCCTACTCCTAGTAATGCACAACTCCTTAAGAAACTTAGCGTGGTGAGATAATTTTTTAATTGCGTTGAGAAAGGGTAGGTTAATCGTTAGATTTTTGAAAACGTCCCTAATCTCGTCAAAGTTTGTATCTTTTTTTAACATAGCTAATTTCTGGGGAAACGGTGGTTTCTTACTATGTTTAGCGTATGGTTCTACTGGATATCTAACCTTTGCTTTTTGCTTCTTAGGTTGTGGTTTAATTGGTACCTCTACAGGGGTAGGATCTTCAGTTTCTGTTTCGGTATCTAGTATAATATCTGGTGTAGGAACTCTTTATGGGGTAACTATAGACATAGTTACTTTGTTATCCACCACTCTGCCTGAACGGAGAGTGGTGATGGAATTTATCTCTCCTACGTTTGCAATTTCGTTACTAGTATTACCGTTTACTTTAAAGGCTGTGTTTGGTGTTTTAGGATTTGGTATTGCTTGTCCTGGAAACACACCTTTGGGTTGTACTTTATCTTGAGCTAATTGTTGTAAGGAAAGTTGGATGGTTTGTAAAATCTGTTGTTGAGATTGCATAAAGGTATCAAAACGATCCGGTTGTGGAGTAGTATTTGCTACTGGTTGTGTGACAGGAACTATGTCACGTTAATTATTAATGGGTGGATTTTGGTAGTTATTATTTATCGGAATGATACCTCTATTAGCATTATAATTATTATTGTTATAATTATTATAATTACCCTGACCTTGTGCTTGACCTTGTCGTGGTTGAGCTTGGTTATAATTGTTTGTTTGCCTAACATTTGGGTTAAACAACCTTGGAGGTTGTTGATTATTCCGCCAACCGAAGTTGGGGTTTTGTCGCCAAGCTGCGTTAGGTTCGCTATTAATGGAACAAACGTTATCTTGTTGTGATTGTTGTTGCTCATAAGCGAAAAGACAATATATAGGAGTCTGGATGCTCTAGACTCAAACATAAATTACATGGATTGGAGTTGACATTCATGACGGGGATAGGCGTTTGTTGAACAGAAATAGCCTCTACCTTTTTAGTTAGAGATTCGATTAAATTTTTAAGTTCCGGATCGGGTTTCATCTCAAACATACCGGTGGCCTTTACTGTTGTAGAAGAACTAGCATTGTGGGAGATATCGTTACTACGCCCCCAGTTATTATTACGCTTAGTCTGATCTTCTAAAAATTTATAAGCTTTTGAGGCTCCTTTACTTAAGAAACTACCCCCATTCATTATGTCAAGGACTTCTTTATGGTGGTGTAGAAGTACCTTGAAAAAGGGACGAACTAACATGTCTTTCGCGAGGTTATGATGTGGACACTTTATAAGTAGATCGGTGAAGCGATTCCAAGCCTCTGAAAATGATTCATGAGGATTTTGTCGAAAGAAATGAATCTTGGAAAGCATTTCATCGGTCTTTAGTGGTGGGTAAAAATGTTCCATGAATAGTTGAACAAGTTTAGCCCACGAGTCCACAGAATTAGGCGCTTGGGCAGTTAACCAAGACGCCGCCTTATCGGCTAAGGTGAAGGGAAATACCCTTAGTTTAATTTGTTCAGCACCTACCGTAGGATGGTGGAATGTAGTAAAGACTTGGTCAATCCTACGCATGTGCTGATAAGGCTTTTCATGGTCTAACCCATGAAAAACGGGTAACAAATTAAATATATTTGGGGGGATTCGGAAATCCCCCACTGGGTCTGATAGAACGATGCAAGATTTAGGGCTATCGTTCAAGACTTTGTAAAAGTCAGAGAGAAAAGACTCTCTTTCTTCAGCCATTACTTCAGGTGGTGTGTGTGGTATGCTAGCTGGAGGTGTAGTGAGTGGTATACTAGAAAGACTTGTTTGTTTCCGTTGTCGGTTAATTACGTTAGGTGTTTTTCTTCGTCCCGACCTTAATCTCATGCAAGGCTAAGACCAATATTAATGAAACACAACAACACTCCAAACAATCCTGATATGCTAGTATGAACCTCTAACAGAAGATGCGAGGTGTGGAAGAAAAGAGTACCTGAAAGCCTCCTTGCTTCGCTTATAAATAGCGTCTTGTTTACACGTGCTCAGTGTATATAACAAGTTAGAACACTGAAAACTTTGAAGAAATGGAAGTTCGAAACAAACCTGTGGAAATCGGGCAGTTTCAGTATAGGGCGCGGGTGCGCTTCGTATATGCCTAGGCAGGGCGTAGGTCGTGCTCAGGCAAAAGGTAGGATTCCAGGCGTGTGGGCGCAGGGTGCGCTCCGACTAATTTTTCGTGGAAACTTGCAAAGCTGAAATAGACAACCACAGTGAGAATCCAAACAAGAGTGGGTGGGTTATGGGACTTTGAAAAACTATCAAGTCTACATAAAACAATACTAAATAGTACAAAGATGGCAGTGGCGCCATTTGATAAACGTAAAATTGAATAATTTACCTACGAAATGAACGATGAAACTCAAAACGCAAGTGAAACTAAACTTAATTATGCGTTGCTATCAAAGATTTCAATACTCTCAATTCTATCGAAATAGAGTGGAGTAAAAAGTTCGTTCTACTCTTCGTTCTTTAGCATTCAAGTTTCCTAGATTGACTAATCTATTCAAAGTCTAATGAGAGCAATGGTGGGAATTATACTATGATGTGAATTAAAACTAGACGTAATATAAAGATTATAACTTTATTAAATTTAACTAAACAATAATTGAATTCTAAATTAATAACTAAGAATTGAATAACAACAACTGAAATTAGATCTAACAATTTTAAATGACAAAATCAAAATGAACAAGAAATAACTATTTTATTTATCTAATCAATGAAGAACTATGATTCAAAGAATTAATCTAAAACAATGTATGAAACTAATTAATTTCACTAATTGAATTCAAAACTAGATCTACAAGCTATTTTAATGGCTACTCTCTATTCTAGATTCTCTAACTATATCTTTCTTAAGAGCTATGTCTTGTTTTATGTAAAGGAGGAGACCAGATCCACAATTTCGTGCATGGGCTAAGGTCTCATGTTTTGGGCTGGAAAATCGAGCCCAAAGCCCAATTTCTTCAGTCCACAGAGCTCGTTTTAGCTGGCTTTGACTTCAGCAGACTTTTTGTCCACTTTTGTTCCTTTGATTGGGTCAAGTCTTGGACCATTGGAAAGCTCTTTCCGAGCCGGTCGTTTTGACATAAGGTAGGCCCAAATCCGAGGCTTGAGTCCAAAGATATGGTCTTCGGAAGTTCTGCTGACTTGTGCACTATTTCTGCCCATGTTGACTTTTCAGCTTTTGACCGGGCTTCATAAAGGGTTGTCTCCTTGAATCTTGGCCTTTATCACAGAACTTCTTAGCAACCAAACCTTTGCTCCTTTATATCGCCAAAGTGGCACATTTCTGCACATAATTGAGTTCCATGCCAGAAATACATAAAAGCACGTAATTAGCATTAACTCTTATTTATTACTCGCATAATTGGTCTAAAAGTAGTATTATTAAGGGGTTAAAACTACAGTTTTGGGCTCTTATCACGAGGCTAGATTTGGAGGGGATGGGATCCATATTTTGTGGGGGAAGAAAGACGAAATGGTGACACGTGGGAGAGGTGTCTCGGTTTATACATGGGCCAAGAATCACGAGATTTGGTTAGGCCCAAAAAATTTTCATAGCCCAAATCAAGCCTAAAAAATATAAACATGCACACATGACTCATCTGGACTCCGAATTGGATATATAAGCTATCAAAATGATCGGCATAAAAAATGCCATCCAATTATATGAGTAATTCTTAAAGGCCACAAGAATTTTTGAAAATAAGGAGGGATGTTTTATTTATGAACAATGCTTTTTTTTGAAATATGGTTTTATTTCTATACAAGGGAGATTAATGTGAACAACACTGGATGTCCAGAAGAGTCACCATCTAAATTCTTAGGCAACTGTCATGTCGGCTCTGGAGCGAACCCAATCCAGCGAGACTGTGGCTTCACCTTTATGTATTATGGGTCTAGGGGCAGGACGGTACCATCCTGGATCGTGCGCGCTACGGTCTAATAATATTGCCCTTATTACATACGGCTATCCTCAATCTGCCCCAAAGGGAACTCAAAGTAACCAATTCTAGGGGTTGGCCTGGTGGAATCCATTTCCCGTACGTGTTCCAAGTAGGCAACATCCAAGGTTGAACACGAATCTCTATGTGCACAGCTTAATGCAAGGGGAATTTTAAAAGACAACAATATATACATATATACAAGGTGAGTCTTTTAACGTCAGATCCCAAGACGATTCCCAACCCGTGGGAGAAACGGTGCGGCGATGAAGTTTATCCTGCTCACCTAGTGTCAGACAAAAGTATACCTTATATCGGCTAGTATTAGATAGGAAGTCAAGACTTAGACAGAAAGGTGTTTGATAATGCATACACCACCCCATTCTTCGCGCACGTCGTTTACGAGCAAAAGTACTACGACCATTACTTATTCGTGATAAGTGAGACTTACACTAAATGATTAGCTGAAGTTCCCGAGGCAGAGAGTAGAAAATGGAAGAGAAGGAAGGAGGAGAAATTTTTGGTACCCATCGTTTACCAGTAGAAAATGAAATGGAGTTTTTATGGACTACAGCTCCAGCGCTTGTAACCACACACTTCAAACTACTTTTAAGATCATAAAATAGAAGATGGCCTGGCTACCAAAATGACGTACCCTCTACAGAGAAACAAGATTGAGTACATCAAACGAAACATCTAGTCTATGTAGACTGGATCCTGAAGAAGAGTTTGTTCAACAGTTGTTGAGCGTAACTCGTGGTAATATTTGAGGCGTTGTCCATTTACTTGAAATTCGTTGTTATCTTGTGGATTAAGTAAAGAGATTCCCCCATAATGGGTCACAGTTGACACAATGAAAGGACCAGACCATCGTGTTTTCAATTTACCAGGAAAAATGTGTAATCTAAAGTTGTAAAGTAAAACTTTTTGGCCAACTTTGAAATCTTTACGCAAAATGTGCTTGTCGTGCACTCTTTTCATATTAGTTTTGTAGGATTTCGAGAGATCATATGCATCACTCTGAATCTCCTCAAGCTCATTTAATTGCAGTTTTCACTAAACGCCTGCCGCGTTGATATTATAATTAAAGCTTTTGATGGCCCATAGGGCACGATGCTCATGTTCAACCGGCAGATGACAAGGTTTTCCAAAAAGAATGCGGTAAGGAGACATCCTATAGATGTCTTAAAGGCAGTTCGGTATGCCCACAAGGCATTTGATAAGCGGAGAGACTAGTCTTTCCTTGAGGGATTAACAGTTTTCTCCAGAATAGACTTTATCTCTCTATTGGAGACTTCTACTTGGCCACTCGTCTGTGGGTGATACAGAGTAGCGACTTTGTTAGTAACTCCATATTTCTTCATTAAAAACCCAAAATTTTTATTACAAAAATGTATACCCCCATCACTGATGATAGCTTTGGGAACTCCAAAACGAGAGAAAATGTTTTCTTTTACAAATTTCATGACAGTCTTATGGTCATTGGAGCGACATGCTGGTGCCTCAATTCATTTGGACACATAGTCCACAGCGACTAGAATGTAGAGAAAACCTTGAGAAATAGGAAAGGGTCCCATAAAATCAATGCCCCAAACATAAAAAATTTCCACAATTAAAATTGGATTTAGGGGCATCATATTGCGTTGGGTAATGCGACCCAGGTGCTGACAACAAATGTAAGCTTTGCAATGTTCGTGTGCATCGCAAAAAAGGGTAGGCCAGTAAAAACCACATTGTAAAACCTTGGCCGTAGTTTTCTTCCCACTGAAATGACCACCGTAAGATTGTTCATGGAAAAAAGATAAC
This sequence comes from Coptis chinensis, assembly GCF_015680905.1. Taxonomy (NCBI): domain Eukaryota; kingdom Viridiplantae; phylum Streptophyta; class Magnoliopsida; order Ranunculales; family Ranunculaceae; genus Coptis; species Coptis chinensis. The sequence goes on along the minus strand of NC_141459.1, from coordinate 72,247,579 downwards.
ACGTCGGTGTGTTCCGAGTCGGGAATGCAGCGACTAATGAGTTGGTCAGAACAATACTTAAAGAGGTAGGGGTCATCCCAGAAATAATATTTTATAGTGGATAAGAACTTTTTACGATCAGGACATGACCAAGAAGAAGGAACTTCCTCAGTAACTAGGTAGTTAACGATATCCGCGTACCATGGAGAGGAGAAAATAGAATACAAATATTTGTCTGGGAAGGAATCACAGATGGATTCAGAATTACTATCAATGTCACCAACCATCCTTGATAAATGGTCGGCCACAACATTTTCGGTTAATTTCTTGTCTGTGATTTCCAGGGTGAATTCTTGCAAGAGAAGGATCCAGCAGAACAATCGCTGTTTCGCGTCTTTTTTTGCGAGTAAGTACTGAAGAGCGGCATGGTCAGTATATACGATGGTGGATGATCTAACTAGGTAAGGGCGAAACTTATCCAAAGCATAGACAACAGTTAGGAACTCTTTCTCAGTTGTCGTGTAATTACAATGAGCGTCAGTAAGAGTTTTACTAGCGTAGTAAATGACAACGGGTTTGTCATCACGTTGTTGGCCTAGTACGACACCAATAGCAAAGTCGCTAGTGTCACACATCAGTTCGAATGGTTGAGACCAATTAGGGGGTTGAATGATAGGAGCGGTAATCAGTGCGGTTTTTAAGGTTTCAAAAGCTTGTTTGCAATTGAAATTGAAGTCGAATACTGCATCCTTAAGCAGGAGATTGGTTAATGGTTGAGCAACTTTAGAAAAATCCTTAATGAATGGCCTATAAAACCCAGTGTTGCCTAAAAAGGAACGGATATCACGAACTGTACGTGGGAAAGGTAGAGAAGCAATTTTAACAATGTTAGCTTTATCAACCTCTATCCCGTCTTTCGAAACAATATGACCTAGAACAAGTCCTTTGGTAACCATGAAATGACACTTCTCCTAATTAAGTACTAGATTTTTCTCTTCGTAACGCGTTAACACTTTAAAAAGATTGGATAGGCAGTCTTCAAAGGAATTTCCATAAATGGAAAAGTTGTCCATGAAGACTTCCATATAACGTTCCACCATATCACTGAAAATGTGAAGCATGCCGCGTTGAAAAGTGCCAGAGGGACATGTGAAAGTTGTCTTCTCTTGATCAGCTGGATCAATGACAATTTGGAAGTAGACGGAATAGCCGCCAAGAAAATAGTAGTAAGCATGACCAGCTAAACGTTCTAGCATCTGGTCAATGAAAGGAAGAGGGAAGTGATCTTTACGTGTTATGGCATTAAGTTTGTGATAGTCAATGCAAATTCTCCATTTCACCGGGACGCGAGTGGAGATGCATTCATCATTTTCATTCCACACAACTGTAATGCCAAACTTCTTGGGAACAACGTGGATAGGACTAACATAAACACTATCAGAGATAAAGTATATGATACCTGCATCAAGTAAACATAAAACTTTCTCCCTCACCACCTCCTTCATGGCGGGGTTAAGGCGATGTTGTGGTTCCTGTGATGTCTTTGTGCCGTCATCTAGATGTATGTGATGCGTGCATACACTAGGGTCTATTCATTTAATATCATCTAAGGACCAACCGATAGCGGAGCGATGTTCACGAATGACATGAATCAAACATCCTTCTTTGTTAGTAGTCAAATGTGAAAAAATTATTATATGGTGACTACCATCAGGATCAAGATGCACGTACTTTAATTCAAAGGGTAGAGATTTTAAATATGGAGTTGGAGGATTGGGGATCAAGGATTCGTGAGGGGCTATCTCTTCAATGGAAAAAAGCGAGTCCGATTCTTCTAAATCAGTTGACAACGCAGCAGTAGGTCAAATAATGGTACTGACTCTAATAATGCGTAGACATCCTTAATGTTTGAGTCATCATCAAACTCAGGATTATCAAAAGAAATAAATTGGTGTACCTTGTATGGGGGAAAAGAGTTTGTGAAATATTCCTGTGCCAGACTATCAACCATGCTAATCTCACCCTCAATGTCAGGATCAGGAAGTTGTTTCATTAAGTTGAACACATTTACTTCTACAAAAGGGTTCTCGAAAGAAATTGTCATTGAACCATCATGACAATTGATGAGAGCGTTAGCAGTTGTAAGAAATGGACGTCCTAAAATGATAGGAATGGAGTCACAGGCAACTTCGGTATCTAGAATTACAAAATCAACAGGGTAGTAAAAATCTTGGACCTTAACTAGGACGTTTTCTACGATGCCCTTTGGGTACTTAATGGAGCGATCCGCGAGTTGCATGGTCATGCTAGTAGGTTTTAATTCATGAAGACCTAACTGCTTAAATAAGTAGTAGGGAAGTAAGTTAACACTCACGCCTAGGTCTAAAAGGGCGGTAGCGGAATACTTGTCGTCCAACGTGCATGGTACAGTTGGTCGACCTGGGTCCATGTATTTAACCACACCATTGGTAGCAGTAATGGAAGGAAACTGCTCAGTGAGGAATGCTTGTTGAGGAACATTCGTTCGTTGTTTGTTGGTGAACATGTCCTTCAAAAATTTGGCATGCTTGGGCAAATGCTTAAGTGCATCGAGAAAAGGTAGGTTTATGGTCAAAATTTTGAAGGTTTCTCGGATCTCATTGAAATGCTCGTCAGGTTTGTTCTTTGCCAAACGGGTAGAGAATGGAGCTTTTGGGTGGAATCGCTCATATGGATCAGTGGCGTCTTTTCCCATGGACGTGGTTGTAGATTTGGAAGGAACAACTTCGTTCGTTATAGGTTATGAGGTAGGAGTTGGAAGGACGTCAGCTGTGGCTTTGGTTAGTTGAATGTCTGGTATACGTATGTGATTGTCGACGGTTCGGCCAGAACGAAGAGTGGTGATGGCATTCACTTCACCCTGACTGGGATTACTAGATCCTGGTCCATTGGTGAGTTCAAAAGCAGTGTTTGTGGGTTTAGGTTTTGAAACTGCTTGGCCAAGAAACATGCCCTTTTGACTTTTATCCTGTGATAACACCTAAAGAGATTGTTGGATAGATGCTAGGATTTGATTATGTTGATGCATGTAAGTCAAAAAAGTTTCAGCTATTTTATCGGCAGTGGATTGTACTAGTGGAGCGGCAGGAATAAGTTCACGGTTATTGGTTACAGGTTGATTTTGGTAGCCATAACCTAGATTAGCGGGAACAAGGCTGCGGTTGTTTTAGTACCCAATATTTGCGGTGCTGGGAAACTGACTTTGCCCTTGCGAAAATTGCGGAGGATTCCCTTGATGGTAGGAATTGTAGTTCGTGGGTGGCCGTACAGGAGGGTTGTTGAAACCCGGAGGAGCTGGCCGTTGGGCAGGGGGACGCCAAATTCGAATGTTGTCGCCAAAGTGTATTAGTGATGTTAAAAGCACAAGCCTCTTCTGATAGTTGGGGAGGGCACTCGTATGCCAAAGGAAAATAAGAATCGGAGTGCTCAGGACTTAAGCAAAGAAGACATGGGGCAGCATCGGCGGCCATGACTTGTTTAGGTTTGTGATCATTCACTTGAACCGAAAGAGCATCGACCTTTTTGGTTAGGGACTCGATTAGAGATTTTAATTCTGGATTGGGTTTGACCTTGAACATAGACGTCACTTTGGTAGGAGTGTCTTTAAAAGATGTGGAAGAATCAATGTTACCCCAATGGGTGTTTCGTGAAGCCTGTTTCTCGAGAAAAGTATATGCTTCAGTAGTGCCTTTGTCTATGAAACAGCCGTCATTCATGATATCTAATGTTTCCTTTTGATGATCAGAGAGACCATTAAAGAATAACAAGATTAAGACAGCGGTGTCTAGTTGATGATGGGAACATTCGAGAAGCAGATCAGTAAATCTGCTCCATGCTTCCGTAAAAGATTCTACGACGATATGTAAGTTCTAATTTCTTATTAGTACCAGACCGTAGTCTCATGCAAACACAATTTTCAATTCTAGACTCATAAGGAATGAATTATGACATGAGGATTAGTTATTACGGAAGGAGGAAGGTGAACCACGTCTTCCTGAGCTGTTGCTAATGTGAGCAGGTAAGCTAGGATAACGTGTGAATATTCCAGTAGCCAGGTCACATGAGAGAATTGAAGGAAGTTTTCCGTGCTAGCACGTTTCTTAATTAGGTAACCTCAATCTTTTACGTTTGCTAGACACTAATGGAATATGATGATGATGTATTATACGATTGTTAATATGATTATGATGAAATTTTATTATTAGGATTTTTTTTCCCCAGGTTACGTAATTAATGTATTATGGAGATGTGATTACGAAACATGCAATTAAAGATGAGAGATGCCAAAATAGAAGACTAAGCATGCAATTAGCACATGCTAGTTATACACAGGAAGTCTACACATGTAACTCTATATTACTTATATGTGAATAGACACACGTCCTACGCATGCAATAATATATAGCTACCAATACGTGCAACTAGATGCGAGCTAGGGGAATGTCGAGAACGAACTGATGCAAAGTAATTCCGCATACGTGAATGGATGTAACATACACATACAAAAATAATCTAAGTAGGTGGTTGGAAATCATGCAGACATCCAAATATATTCGAATCATATTAACCGTGTTTATGTCAATATGTAATGACGAACCACACTTACTTAGGAAAAATTCTATACATGCAAAGAGTTATCCTACCAACACACAAATATGCGAGGTAAAACAGGTTATAGCTATCAACCAAATAATATCCTCGACAAAGTTTGAGGAGTTTAAGAATTTGAAACCTGGCGTCCCGCTTTTCCTTGTATAACGATCGAATTAACTCCTGAGCTCGTGAACTTTACTGGAAGTTGGATAAACAGGTCTAGAGAGTCCAAAATAGTACTGAGAAGGAAAATGGTTTGGATCTAAAAACTGGAGTGTTGATACTCCAGGTTACTTTTGCACGCTATTATAGAAAGTCTCGTCCGAGACTGTAAGATCAAAGCAGTACTTCAACTTCCTACAGAATTCTTAGACTGTGCTAATGATGATAATCAAGATCTGGTTCACAGGTATCAGTTAGTAGAAAAAGAAAAGTTGGTACAAGCAGGTATGTAACACGTTAGTATCGCAAAACAAATGAAAATAAAAAATATGAGGGGGTAGGAGAAGGGGGGGGGGGTGGATTGTGTAATGATGTATTCCAGTTGTTATGTTAATTGTCCTGAGACCTTAGGCTTGCAGCGGCGCCATTTGATATGCGGTAATTTATGGTTTGTCCTTTTTAAGTCCGAAGTCCACAGTCCAAATTCCGTAAACGTCTGTTTAGTCAAGTTACCTTACTCACGTGGGTTGTTAGGATAGGTCGAGTAAGGGATCGTCCATACCTTAGGGCTCGGCAAGGTTCACAACTAGATTTACAGCTTTTAGTGAGTAGGATTTAGGTTATTTCTCTGGTTTAGATAAATTAACAGTAATGCAAGTAACGTAAAATAATAACGATTGATTTCTATGTAAAATAAACAGGGATAGAGATACAGGAAAAGGGTTAACCGTACTCATGCAAAAATCAGTTTTAATAGTTAGAGCACCATATCACTATAACTCTAATCCGTCTCAAGTTCATAGACAAACCCGAGACGGCATCGAGTATCGATCCCTAGTGAGATGCACGCATCTCTGAGCTTATCTCACTATCATAAGGAGTTGAACTAATATTCCATCTCTGGAATATCATTTCAGCTCCTGGTTCGATTCTACATCAGTTGGACAAACTAGAGAGCTAACTGCCACCATAGAGTCTCGCACGAGACTGTTCTGGAGCATCAGTACTCCAAACTTGGATAGTCTCAATCATTTTGGAAGCAGATGCATAATCTACACCTACTTCCTAAGTAGTGATTCTAGAACATTAAAGTGTCAATCCTGATCCTCATATGAGCATCATTAACCCTCCCCCTTGGGAGGATTTTAGCTCATGGTCATGATGGATTGATTGATCTTATTGTATACACTAAACAAGTAAATAAAGAATAGGAACTTAACTTAAAGACAAATAGTTTTATTAAAGCAAATACTTATAATACTTGATGTTGGAATGAAAAGCTACTGGAAGGGAAATACAACAACACGTAATGAAAATGAAAGCAGCAATGTAAAAAGCTAAAGTCTAACTAAGGTCCCCTTCTCATATCTCAAATATATAGCCCCTCCCACGTGAAGCCTTCCCCCTTCTTTAATTCCATTTTGTCTTTTTGTTACTTTGTTTTTTCTTTACTTTGTATAAACTTCCAAAACTTTGTATACAAAACAAAACCTTCCTTTAATGTTTTGTTTGTTTCCTTAACAAGGTACCACCAAGGTGTGCCCTTAACTTGCCACCTGTCCCTGGTGACTCATCATGCCTTGTGGCCCCACAGAATGGGTCCACGTGTTGTGTCCAATGACGGCTCGGATTTTGGCATTTTTACAACTTTCTGTCTTTGTGTAAAGCTCATCGCCCTAGTTGCTCTGGCAGTTCACTTGCCAAAATCGGCGTCCAGGTTTGAAAGATGTGAGCTTCGGAAGTTTGCTACTTCTTTACTCGTGGACCCGTTCTGTACTGGTGTTGTTCCTTTGGAATCTTTAGCTCTAGTCAGGCTCTGTTGGGCTTCACTGGGGTTGAGGGGGAAGACTTCAAGTATGCACAGTATTCTCATACTTTGATGCATGTTTTATTATCATATTCACGTTAATTATTTCATGATTATTAAAGACATAATTAACCAAAATGTTATGTCTCTCGGGGTTTAGTATTACAGTTTTGGGTGCTTATCAACGTGGCAGATTAAACCCCTTCTAATATCTTCTCTCATCATATTATTTACTGTTTTCCACCCTTAAATCTACTATTTTGACTCTCACTAGTAAAACATATTTTTAATCTAGACTTGCATTCAAGTAGTGTACGACTAGAGTGGTACAAACACGGCTACTCCTCCCTCTATCACATGATTTAGAGAGTATTATATTAATTGATTAGAATGATTTTAGCATGTTAGAACTACTATTTTCACATCTAATTTAATTTAATTATTCTTATCAGTGGTTCTGCTTGCCATCTAGTTTGTTTTCATTACGCGTATTTACATTAGAAACACTATTTTTATTATTTTGAAAACACACACTGGAAACACTATTCGTAATTTCTTCGAATTTTTCTGCTACTGCTGGAGTGCATACAAGTTGTGCAACCAACTCACTGCCTTCCCGTGACCTGACCCTAAAAAGTTCACCCTATCGTCTCTATTTGTGGCCAAGACGCCAAGACGCCAAAATTGCCTTTATCGAGCCTGCCCTCACCCTTTTCCACTTTCAAGATTGCCAAATTGCCATATTTCTAAGCGTGCACTCACCCTAGGTTAAATACAGTCAATTAATTTTTTAATATTATTTGCAATATTATCTCATGAGTACAGTACAATACTCGTGTGCTATCAACTTAAAAATTTTAAAAATTAATTTTTTCATTTTAAACGGTGTCTAGAAAACTCAAAGAATTAGGGTTCTCTAATTAAGGAACGTGCACGCACGAACAACCTCCCTCAATTCTTATGTGGCCTGGCCGTTAGTTTGATTCAAAAATGCAAAAAATTAATTAATATTAGTTTAGTTAGTAAACCCACCCACTACTAAAGCCCGTTTCATCGGCCTAACATCAAGGCCTAACACGAAGCCCATAGTAATTAGCTTAAACTTTATTCTTAAACGTTAACACTAATAAGGTTAATCATTTTACATGACTTCCCAATCCACACAGTGTACCAGGACCAGTACTCATATAATTGTTCAAGTAACATAAACGTGCTTCAAGGTTGTTGAAGGCGCTATTTATACGCGTAGCAAGGACGCTCCAGGTAACACCTCTATACATCCTTAAATTAACAGTCCGAGGATTCTATTTCTAGTAATAATCAAGTTCTTTTTGCATGCTCGTTAGGACTTGCCTATTAGACTTAAAACTTGAATGAGATTAAGATCTGGTACGCATAAACCTACTATATTAGTTTATCGTAGACGCATAAATAATCGCCTATCTAGAAATTCACCAATCACCACACACACCACCTACACCCACCACAACTACATTTGTAGCAATGGGTGAAGAAATAGCAGAGAGACCTCTCTCTGATTTCTATAAAGCTTTAAAGGATGGACTTGAGTCCTACATGCATAATTCATGCAGATACTACGGGAGATTTTAGAATCTCCCCACCAATATATTTAATCTGCTTCCTGTTTTCCATCGCTTAGACCATGAGAAGCCTTATCAACACTTACGTAGGATACAACAAGTTCTTACTACATTTCATCATTTTAACGTAAGACCTGAACAAATAAAGCTCAGGGTGTTTCCTTTCACCCTAGCTGACAAAGCGGCTGCTTGGCTAACAGCACAAAAGCCGAACTCTGTCGATACATGGGAAAAACTAGTAGAATTATTTATGGAACAATTTTACCCGCCACAGAAGACTGATGAAATGCTATCATATATTCATTTCTTTCGCCAAAAGCCTTAAGAATCCTTTTCTGAGGCTTGGAATCGTTTCACTGATCTTCTAGTAGAATGTCCCCATCATAATCTTGGTAAAGACATACTAGTTCGTGCCTTCTTCAAAGGCCTATCCCAACATCATAAAGAGACTTTAGATATCATGAACGGAGGAAATTTCCTAGGTAAAGGAGCCACAGATGCATATAACTTCTTAGATAATTAATCAAAGAAAAGTAACAACTGGGGAGCGAGGTAATGATTACTCCCGCTACATTCCTTCTTCTTCTACAGCTAAGGCAGCCAATATGTTTGAGGTTAAACCAAATCCTGAACTTAGAACTTTAATAGAATCCCTCACTCGTAAAGTGGATGCCCTTTCTATAAATAAACAAGAAGAGAAACCCACTCCTATCATGAATATAAACTCTCCTCGCTGTAAATTTTTGTTTTAGTCTTGAGCATTCCGATCATTATTGTCCTCTTACCTATGAACAACTACAACTACATCCAGAAGATGTCTGCACTTTTAATTATATACCTAACGCACCATGGGGACAAAATCATAATTTTAATTAGAGTAATAATCACCATCAAGGAGCACCTCCAGGTTTTAATAATCAAAACGTTAGGCCCACCAATAACTATAATCAATATCAACCTAGGCAAAGACAAGGGTAATGTAATTATAATAATAACAATAGAAGTTTAGTCCCGGTAAATAACAACTATCAAAATCCACCCGTTAATAATCAACGTGAGATAGTTCCTGTTACACAACCCGTGGCAACTCAACCTTCCCAAACTGATAGATTCGATGCATACATGCAAACTCAACAACAGATATTACTAGCAATCCAACAATCCATCCAACAATTATCCCAAGGGAAAACCCAACAAAAAGGCGTGTTTCCAAGTCAACCTGTACCTAATCCAAAATTAACAAACACAGCTTTTGAATTAACAGGTACTACTAGTAATGAAAATTTAATACAAGGAGAATTAAATGTCGTAACCAAGGCCCAAAATATCGCCGATATATCTGATATATATCATTTTTTTGGTACACCGATATCGATGTATCCAATATATATCCACCGAATATTGAATCCTTTTTTTCCCGATATATATCGGAATTTCCGATATTAAACTTTATATCACCGATATATGTGATATTTATGATATATATCGTTTGACTTTTTGACCATTTTTTAATATAAATATCCGATATTTATGATATTTTACGATATTTTTAACCGATATTTTTGATATTTTAGATAGTTTGGACTGGTCACAAAAAAAAATAGATATATCCGATATATATCAATTTTTGGGTGCACTGAAATATTCACCGAATTCGATATTTTGGGCCTTGGTCGTAACTACTCTCCGTTCAGGGAAAGTGGTTGACAACAAAGTAATAATACCTGAGGATTCCCCACAAACTAATAAAGATAAAGATAACTTACTAGATACCGTAGTTGAAATTGAAGATCCTACAACTGTAGAAGTACCAGTTAAACCTCAACCTAAGGGGAAACCGACAAAAACTAAAGAAAAAGACAATATTCCTATTGACCCTTATGCTAAATATAGAGAAAACTCACCATTTCCCCAGAGACTAGCTATGCTAAAGAAAGACGATAATTTTGATGAGATTAGAGAAGTTTTCAAAAATTTAACTATAAACCTACCCTTCCTCGATGCCATAAAACGTCTTCCAAAACATGCTAAGTTTCTTAAAGATTTATGCACCACAAAGAGGAAAACAAACATATCTCAAGAGGCCTTCTTAACAGAACAATTTCCTTCTTTATCTAAACATAACATAATCGTTAAGTACAAGGACCCTGGTCGTCCCACTATACAATGCACCTTAGGCGATACTTTTACCACGACTGCTCTTCTAGATCTTGTTAACTTACTCCCATTTTATCTTTATAAACAACTAGGTATACACGATCTAAAACCAACTAAAATGACTTTGCAGTTAGTCGATCGTTCGATTAAGTATCTTAAGGGCGTAGTTGAAAATATTCTTGTTAAAGTACAAAACTTCTATTATCCATCCAATTTTGTCATTCTAGTCATAGAAGTCGTCCATGACTTTGTTCCTATCATCCTAGGGTGTTCTTTCTTGGCAATTGCCAATGCCCTCATTAATTGTCACGATGGTTTGATGTCCATTTCCTTTGGAAACCTTGTTGTTGAGGTATATGTTTTTAAGATGATGCAACAGACACCAGACACGACTATAGATGGCGAAATTAGCATGATAGAGAGCCTCGCTCAAGATTATTTTAACAAAACTTTTCGAGAAAATCAAATGCACCAATTTCTTTCCTTTGGCAGTACTGAGGATTCTTACATCCAAGAAGTACATGTGCTCTTATAATCTACTCCTATCCATGATCTAGCTCCTGAGTTTGAAGAACTCATTCCTGAACAAATCTGCGATGTAGAGGAGGAAAACCCTCCTGAACCCTCATTCCCACTCCTCCTACCCTAAGCGTAATCCTCTTCCCACTGAGTTAAAGTATATTTATCTTGATCCGGATGGCACTCATCTGATAATTATATCATCTCAGTTATTTGCTATTGAGTAGGCAAATTTGATTAGGGTTATTCGTGAACATCGTTATGCGATTGGTTAGTCTTTAGACGACATTAAGGGTATTGACTCTAGTGTATGCAAACATCGCATACATTTGGAGGATAATGTGAAAACCTCCCATGAGCCACAATGTCATTTGAACCCTGCCATGAAAGAGGTAGTTAAAGCAGAAGTTTTGAGATTACTCGATGTTTGCATTATATACCCCATCTCAGATAGTGAGTGGGTGAGCCCAGTTCATGTAGTCCCTAAAAAATCTGGTGTTACAGTCATTCGTAATGCCGATGGAAAGTTAGTTTCCACTCGAATTCCTATAACGTGGAAGATTTGTATTGATTATAGGAAGCTTAATGCTATGACACGTAAGGATCACTTTCTTTTACCCTTTGTCGACCAAATGCTTGAATGCCTAGCCGGCTATGCTTACTATTATTTTTTAGATGGCTACTCTGGTTATTTCCAGATTATTATTGACCCTGATCACCAAGAGAAGACTACATACACATGTCCCTTTGGTACGTATGCATATAAAAGAATGCCCTTTGGCTTTTGTAATGCACCTGGTACTTTCCGATGTTGTATGCTACATATTTTTAGTGACATGGTGGAGAAATTCGTAGAAGTGTTTATGGATGATTCTTCCATTCATGGTCATTCCTCTGAAGATTGTCCTTCAAATCTTTCTAAAGTTTTGAAACGGTGTCAGGAAAAGAACTTAGTTTTAAATTGGGAAAAATATCATTTTATGGTCACTAAAGGCATAGTTTTAGGTGACATATACTACAGCAAAACAACACTTTTGTGACGGCTAGGAGGCGTCAGGATTATTTTTTGTGACGCCTACAAGGTGTTGAAATTTAGGCGTCTGTGTTGGTGTCAGAAATATTTGTGACGCCAAACTGCCGTCACAAATGACATATTTACTGACGCCTGTACGCCGTCACTAAATATGCATTACTAACGCCTATACACCATCACTAAATGTGCATTACTAACGCCTCTACGCCGTCACTAAATTTGCATTACTGACGCCTCTACGCCGTCAATAATTATAAATTTGTTTTTTTTTTAAATGCTTACTGACGCCTGTCAGGCGTCACAAATTATTATTTATTTTAAAAAATATATATATTTGTTTTTGGTTTCCATCCTAATATTTATATTTTTTTTTTCCCACGAAATCGCTGCATAAATACAACCACATAAACCCCAAACACATAATATAATTAAGACTTTACAAGCAATTATACACAAAGAAAATCTTAGTAATAACCATCACCAAAATTTGACTAAATATATATATCACTTAATGAATAACATGTAAATTAAAAGATATAGATGTATGGATATAGCATAATCTACCAACATACTATTTCAATATAATTCCTATACAACAACTCAAGATCACATCTTGAGAAGCAAGAGCATAGGGTCCTTGACGATTCTCCTGGCGGTCTCGCTCTAAAACATACACACCCTGGACCAAGCTGGCAGCTACAGATCTTCGGTGATATTCATTTTTCCTTCATAAAAAGAAAAAAAAATCATTTCAACTAGACCTTAGTCAATACAAGCTAAGGAACCACTAAAACAAGCTATTGACTAGTCAATATACACAATTTTCACTAACCGTGCAGTCTCCTTGACGATTCTCCTGGCAGTCTCGCTCTAAAAACATACACCCTGGACCAAGCCGGGCAGCTGATCTTCGGTGATGTTCATTTTTCCTTCATAAAAAGAAAAAATTTATTTCAACTAGACCTTAGTCAATACAAGCTAAGGAACCACTAAAACAAACTATTGACTAGTCAATATACACAATTTTCACTAACCGTGCAGTAAGTAACATAATATGCTCGCCACATGCATGATTTCACAAAAAAATGAAATTTACTAGCATTTAGACTGTTAAGAGTAGAACCTTTTCAGCATTCCTAAACCTCAGCTTCCAACCACAAGAGAATCAAGCTTCAAGTCATCAACTGCATCACAAAGTTTATCCCTCGGGTGAAAACACTTGTAGATACTTTCTAGCTGGGAAAGTAATGACATACCTTTCTATATTCAGTCTCAGACAGTCGCAGTTCATTTCTCTTCCTTAAGATTTGTGACTCAATCTCTTTCAGCTTCTCTGAGGTATCCTCAAAGGATTTTGCACAAAGAAGCATCAATGATATAGCTAGCAGCCTTGAAAAAATTGTCCCCTAAAGAAAATTTAGATAGAAATTAATAAAATGTCAAAGAGAACCACAATCACCCAACCAAGAACCTATCACAGCCTGACTTGATACAATCAATTTAATCCAAGAACATATCACAGCCTAACAAATCACTCTGTTTTCTTTTTTCTGCAGTATGAAACATTGTACTAGAAAATCAATGCACATTTTATAAAAAGAAAATAAACAAACGGAACATCCGCATAATTTACTACCTAAATGACAAAGGAAGTTCTACGAAGACGATTACTTGTGTTCAAGATCGTCCAAATTATGCCAAAATATATTGGAAATAACTTGCATATTAGAACTTAAGATGAAGGAAACGAAACTCTAAGGGCAATATAAACAAGAAACCATGTGTGTTCAACGTTCATTCACTTAATAGAATATATACGCATTCAGTAAGACACTGCTGACCTTTGGGCCTGCTAATATCCACAACTTTCCGTCCTGTCAAGACCCTATTTTCACCAACTATTCGCAAAAGATTAATGGGTATCCAAAAAACTAAAGCATTATCTACAACAATATATTGGATGTGCTAGATAAATGGTTGTTTATCCACAAACATTATAGAAATTATAACCCAAGACCAATTGTTAGATATGTAAAAAGGCTGAAAACTATGACAACATATAAATTTTTGATTTTAAGATTTCGGTCTCGAATAGAGCAAAAAACAGAAGGAAATTAGATACAACTGTGAACTCCTACTAAGTCTATATAAATGAATGAATTCCATACCAGAGGCTCAAAATCATGGGTAATGAGGATATTGTTTGGACGATATCACGGTGGACAATGCATCCTACTCTACATTCCTCATGAAGGTATCGCGAACCCTCTAGCAAAATCTCAACTGCAATTTTTTGTTGTGCAGCCCATTCCAATCTTTGCCAATTACGCCCTGCATAAAACCTTTTTTGTTATGGACCAATTCAAGCAATACACTGAAGCAGAACTAAGAAAGAGTGATATTCATATAACAGAGGTGACTTTTTCCCACTGAAAGAAATCTACAAATTTTAATCAGCATACGCAAAATGCTGCCACAATTTTGAAATGAAGGATAAGGAAAAGCTTTAGGTCCAAAAGAATTCTCTAGTACCTCTATACTATCATATTTCTTTCTACAACAATGTAGGAGGTTTCATTCATGAACTAGTTGGGCAAATAATTATTTCTTCACATATTAGCTTTCTTGATTAACATTTGCATGTCAAATTTTTATGAGCTAAACCACTTTACTGAGGCAAGTGGTGTATGTAATCCTTAAAATTGATTAGGCATAATCATAAAACACAGTTGCTAAAATGGACTTCAAAAGTCTTACCATATAAATGAGAATCCAAAGATCCATTGCAAATATATTCATAGACCAACAATCTTCTTTTGTCCTCAACACGTAACCCAATCAAGATCACAACGTTTTGATTGTTGTGCACGACTTTTAAAACCTCAACTTTCGAAAGCAAAACTCATGATCGCCTGAACTAGCCAATTTATGTTGCTTCACAGCCTCTTGCACGCCATCTGGTAAGACACCCCCACGTGGACAGATCCAAACCCACCTTCGCCAAGAAATAGAACCGTATCCACCAACATCATATTGCCATAAGAAATAGAACCGTATAAATGAGCTCTGTCATTGGATTAAAAACTAATTAGGTCAAGTTAAGTTTCAGATAATAGTGAAATTTAATAAAGTTGTCGAGAATCTATTTACCTTTTAGAGGACTATCTAGTGCCCATGCATGCAAAGCCCTCATCCCACTCTGGAGTAGGACCTATTGAAACAACCTGACAAGCAAAAAGAGACAATGAGTTCTATAAATTTTACATGAGTAGCGTGCTGGACCAAAGAATTCCGGTAGACCTACTTGAGTAGTGGCTTGGATCGGTTGGATTTGCAGTGGTCCCCAAAACCAAATCCATCCATAGCTCAAAACTAAATAAACACCACTCAGGAGACTCAACCACAGAAAAAAAAAGAAAAAAAAAAGAAACAATTTTTATAAGCAAATATGAAGAAATAAATCACTGCAAAACTTGTTCAATCTTTTCCACACAAGACGAAAAAAATTCTCCACCCAAAACCTTACTGAACATACATATCGAACATCAATAGAAATAAAGACAACTTATTTAAGATAAAAAAGAGATGCAGTAGAGATACTTGCCTCAAATATAGGAGATTAACAGCAAGAAATGAGTCATATAACGCTTCCATAAACCTGATCAACAAGCACCAAATAATTATCCTTTTTCTTCATAAAAAAGCTTGACAGATATTTACCCCCAAACTACCTGGATTTCTGCACGTCTCCTTAGAACTAGCTATCATGCCATATACCATCTGAAAGACTATTGAATCTAGTTTACAGGGAAAGAAATGGCATGTCAAACCGATCATTGTAGAAAGTTATGCCCATTATCGTAATAGGTGACATAACCGGTCTTCAATTGAATTTCTCTCGTGTTCTTTACATTAGAACATGATCTGTTGGGAAGGTGTCAAAATTCAGGATGGAGCTTGATTCTCCAATTCAAATTCACCCCATCATTATCCTACTGTTGACACCTTTTTTTTTTTTACCAAAAGAAAGCACTAGTTAAGCTCCAAGAGTTTCTACTTGAATTTGGATGGTTCTAATGTCACCTTAAACCCAATTAATCAAAGTGTCCAAATGTCCAATAGCCTAAAATATACACCAATGGACCTCCTCACAGTAAAACTAACTCAAAGCCCATTAATTTGTTTGCTACCAGTCCCAATTTAAAATTATTTTTCTGAAAATATGGGGTTTCACATTATATCTATCTATTATGAACGATTTGAAGCCAGAATGAACAATGTAGAAGTAAAGTTCCTAAGGTCCTCCCAATGTTTAGCACTACTAGTGCAGTGGACATCTTTGTTTTACATCATCACATATTCATTTTAAATCAACGTACAACAAGGGAGGACAACAATACAAGAAACTAAGGAAACTTAAAGCATTGTAAGAACTGTAACATGTGAATGAGCTTGGTATAAAACAAATGAAAAGCTGAAAAATGAATGAGCTTGGTCCTTTAATAGCAACATATCTCTTAAGTAACTCTCAAGAATTGTAAGAGTTTCACATAGAGACATCTCAATATTTAAAAAAAAAAAAAAAATCAACAGTTCAACCCCTACATGCAATAATATATCGAAAGTAAAAATAAAAGCTTTGCTTTTGTAGAAATATCCAGGGGAGACCTTAACAGTTCAATATGTAATTGAATGGATGATTTTGATTTTTCAAAAAAAAATTAGGGGTTTTAAAATAAAGTAGAAGTATTGTAATAATGAAATTGCTCAAGGCTGCAGAATTTTTGAAATGAAAGTGGCAGAACGAGAGATAACTCACCGAATATGTTGGTGTGCAAGTGACCCCTCGCAAATGGAGCGGCGCTAAAACTAAGTACAGTATTGAGAAAGAACAAAAGGAAGAAGTAGTGTGTTAGATAGAGAAAATAAGAAGCGAAGAGAGAGACTTAATTGCTGGTGGTGGCCGACTTCTCCAAATTCGAATCAACAACAGATCTACAAAAAACCATTTTTAAAATAATTCAACAAGTTCAAAGCTTTCTCCATTAGTTAAAATCACTAAGTGTTTTTCCTTCTTCAGTACGCATCTCCTTCTTCTTCAACATCTTTGCCTTCAGTATTATTAGAAAGAAATTTCAAGGCTAGATCTTAATACTCCAATCGTTTCTAGAGTCAGGACAACCTTCATTCATTTCTAGGTTGAGAGGAAGAGTGGCGGAGGAGACGAGAAAGTTGGGCGAGAGAGATGACAATTAATTTTAGAGAAGTGTTTGGGTTATAAATTATTGGAGAAAACACGGTCCCTTAGTTGTAATTTTTTAGTCTTTGAGATCCTTGACGCTCTTTTTTCGTCACTTTATTTAGTAAAACTCCTTAAAATTTAAATGATATAATTATCAAATTATTGGTGACGGTTGGAGTGTTTTTGTGACGCCAATATGCCGTCACAAAAATCCTGACGCCCATTTAGCGTCACAAATGAGAAAAGCCCAGTGTCACAAAAAAACTATTATGGTGTAGTTATAATATCTAAACAATGAATAGAAGTAGACAAAGCTAAATTAGATTAGATAGCGTCTCTGCCTATACCACGGACTGTCCATGACATTAGGGCCTTCTTAGGCCATGTAGGTTTCTACAGACATTTCATAAAAGATTTTTCAAAAATAGCTAAGCCTTTAACACAATTGTTTTTAAAAGATGTCATTTTTTATTTTAATCATGACTGCAAACAGGCTTTTGAAACTTTAAAAGCCGCTTTAACCTCTACACCTATCATACAACCACCAGACTAGTCAAAACCATTTGAACTTATGTGTGATGCTAGTGATTATCACTACACCAATTTGCTCAAAAAATGACACCTGCCATCGGGTGTAAACGATGGTTAATAGTTGTTGTTGTTAAGAAAGTGGGTTTAGCTGTGGTATATTAACTGAAGGGCTATTGTTCTTATACTTGCTCGGTCCCGCCCCATTTTTAGTAAAACTTAAAACATGCCGCCTCAGTTTTCGGAGAAAAAAAAAGGAAAGTTTAGGGGAAAGAACAAAGAAAAAACTTTATGTTCTAGGGTTTCATTTGTTGTACAGTAACAATCGATTAATGGTCTCATTTTCGCTTCGATATCTGCCAGGTTTGGCTCCAGTTTTCAGATTCTTTATACTTCACTTCAAATCATTCGTTCCGAGCTGGAGACTTCTTCTCAATTTTTGCAAATATCATTCAAGTTTCTCTCGCTCAATACTCCAATTAACAGGTGCACATTAAAATTAAATATGTTATTATGGTATGGATATATTGCAAAATTTGCATCTTTTCTGGGAAATTAGGTTTGTTGCGATTATTTGTGATAAATCCCAGGGTTTTCTCTGCAAGAACTGATATTGTGAAGATTAGTGAGATCTATTTCTTCTTGTTTAAATCCCCTGAAAAAGGAAAGAAAGAAGTTTGGTCACATGTGAAGTTTAGCTTTGGTGAGCCCTAAACAATTAGACTATGTACGATTAAGTTGCTTATCCCACAACCCATCTCTCTCACCTGTTGCTTAGGACATCCATGATATATCAGTAGCAAGAACTACTTGTGCAGTCAACAACAAATAAAAAATATTTCTTATCTTTGTCCTATTCTATTATACTATCACCCTTTCAGTCTTTTTAATTGGGTATTTTTTTGATGACGTATACTTTGGAATCACTTTTAGGAAACTGATTGATTGTGTAGTCTGCCTATTGATTGGGAGCATCATTTCTAGATTTACTCTCTTGGATTTTGCTATTCATCTGATTTTACAATTAGTCCTTAGTCTGAGTTGGTACCTTGATTTGAAGCAAGTAGTTTACACTTCTATCATTTCATCATCCTTTAAATTTTGTATTCCTTTTTTTTGGATTTTGGACACATCTCTTTCAAGTAAGCGGTTGATTATTTTTTACTATTAGTTCCTTTAGTTTTGGTGGTGCTGAATTTGGGTGGGATTATTACTTGTTGTTGAAATTTGAAGTTTGCAAATGTATAGGCTGTATAGCTAATAATGTGTTGTAATTCAAACAAGCGTGATTTCGATGGCTATATGACGTTAGCATGGTATTTTAAGTTTGTAGTATTTCTTTTATGCAAATGCTTGTTTTTTTTTATGGTCTAAGTAAGACCATGGTAGCCAATTTGGTTAAAGAAATTGGATCTGTCTTTGCTATGTCTCTAAGGACTGTACTCATATTCTCTGTTAATCTATGGAATGTGTATGATAATCATAGTTAGTATAGTGCGATTCATTTTCATATCAAGTTTTCGTACTCCGATATTGTGTCTAATTGTCTATTGTACCATGAGCTAACTGTTGAATAATTTACGTTTAGGAGGGACTCATGTCACCGAGTCACCCTGTACATTCCACAAGCAATGTGCTCCAAAGTGGGATGTCACAGGTACACAACATTGTTCTATCTAGTGTTGGGTGTGGAAATTGATAATGGCATTTGTTAGTGCTCTTCAGGTATAATTTTATAATAAACATTGTTAATGGATACCCAACCACTTATATGCATGTGGGTTGCTAGTTGATTATTTATGTTTGCACTTAAATCTGTACGAATGTTAGCTAACCTAGAATATTGATATGAATTTGTGCTCTTTTAATCTCCCATACCAAATAGATAAAGATGTGGCAACTCATACTAGGAAGAATGGAGCGTAGTCTTTATAGGTTTATTACTGAGTTCT
The DNA here is from genome assembly GCF_015680905.1 of Coptis chinensis. Taxonomy (NCBI): domain Eukaryota; kingdom Viridiplantae; phylum Streptophyta; class Magnoliopsida; order Ranunculales; family Ranunculaceae; genus Coptis; species Coptis chinensis. The sequence continues at coordinate 72,227,967 of NC_141459.1, read as the reverse complement.
GCTAAAAATGTTCACAAGGAAAAAATGAATTTGTAGGTCATTTGAGTTTATGGAAGGGGTCGGGCTTAAGGCTTGCATATTGGTGTCTTCTGCTTGTAACAGGACTTGGCTAAATGTTCAGTGCAGGTAAGTACTTACTCTAATTTATTCATGGAATAGTTTGCTTGCTTGTTTACTAAGCTAGCTAGCTTAAATAGTTTGATTGCATGGTGTTGTAGTCTGCCCAGTTCAGTAGCACTAGACTGATTTTTAGTAGCCTTTTGACATAGTTCGAATCAAATTTAGGTTTCAAGAACTTACATAAAAAGATAGTACTTTATGTCTTGTTTTCTAGTGAATCCTCTTTGTTGCATTTGGTTACCGTAGTCAGAAGTTACGCTTGGTCAAATATGGCATGGTCAACACTAAAATTTTGTTCTTATGCATATAGGTTTTATTTAGTTAGGCTCTATTAAGTATTTGTATTGATACAACCAGACCTCATCGCCTTTAGAATAGAAGCATCTCATTATAAAGACTTAAGGACAGGTGCGTGTTAGTCTTACTCTTATACAACTGCTTATGTGCTAGATTGTTGATATGAAACCAAGGTAACACTGTTAATATGAAACTTGAATGTCCATTGATCTTCAGTGCTTAAATCTTTACTGTCTTTCTAAAGGTCTATAGTGTTAGTTATTCGGTTACTCCATAACAAGAAACTTAGTTGAATCATGCTTAATGATTGTTACATGTTTGAATGGCCACATTCATTGTTGATCCAGGTGGTGGTATGCTCATATATGATCCAAAGAAACCAGCAGGGGAGAGGGGGTGGTTGCTAGCTTATGATGCCACAGTTAGGTTACTGCTTAGAAAGGGCAAGGGTGAACATGCTCAACTCTCCAAATTTGCCCAAGTCCAAAGCTATATCCTCAGACTTGCATTATTCATCCTAAAATTCACATGCTCACCATCATGACAAAACCAATGGGAAGACCAGGTGAAACTATTGATTGGAGTTAGATAGTTTGTTATATATCGTAAGGGAGTTCTCTTATTGGGTTCCCTTGAGTCCATCTCTATATCATGTGATTCACAAAGTGTTGGTTGTAGAGATTGACTTTGGTTGAAGTTTAAGTATTAAATGAAAATATTTGGGTTTTGTTCAGTACTTGTGTTCTATTTAATTTTATACATTTCATATTAGTGTTAGTAAAAATGACTATTAGGTAGGTACAAGGTACTAAAATGAGTAACCAAGACCAATCTTATGGTTGTAGCTCCTTATAAGAGGAAAACTGAAGAAGCGGAGAGGTCAAACTTGGAACTGCAAAGCCAAATGGATGATTTGAAACATGAGGTGACTGAAGGGAAGAGGTTACAAATGGAGACAGTCACAAGTGAATGCATTGCTCACTATGCGAATTAATCAAAGAGCACAAACGCAAATCTCTAGAAACTCTACATCTGATCAGGTATTTGGTTTAACTTAAGATGGTTTAATTAGTAATACACACAATAGGTGCCTTTTTATTATTTTTTGTCAAAGTTTGTGTACGTGTAATGTCTGACAATCTTGCTATGTGGCTTCACATAGCAAAAAAGTACTCAAGAAACTTTTTATGAGATTAGTGGTCAATAGTTGGGACTACTTCCCATGGACTGACTTAAATGCCGCATTTAATTTTCTTCTAAACTCCTTGTTTAGCTTTTGCAATTTCTTTTGTTGTGACTGGATGAATCTATGGTTCTTTCGATTAAGGTTTTACACGAGTTATTGTGTATTCATGTAGTGGTGAATCAGTGCCTAGTATTTATAAACCCATGAGATTAGGCTTGACATAATTTCATTTGCTAGCTTGGTTTGTAAATATATTTAAAGAAAGGTAGTTGTTTATTTTCATTGGTTTGTTATACTAACATGTTACCCAGCCAAAAGTTGTGTGATGTGAGAGATTGAAAAAGTGGTTAGTTTCAGGTTATACTTATTTTACTGGATGTTGTATGTGTAGATTTACAAGGATGACTGAAAGTTCATATGTTACCTATGACTTTTTTATTAACTTGAAACCAAATTGTGGCTGTTTTACCTAAGACTTCTACAAGCTTTACGTAAGACATCTACAAGGGTTTGAATTTAACCTTTCACTCCCTAAGGCTGAACTCAAACTCATGGGCCAACAACTTACACATTTTTTAAGGCATCCTTTTATATATATACACCCACACGTCAGATGATACTAGACTAGTTTTAGGGAGTTGGAAGTATAGCCAGTACTCAACTTAAAAATGGGATTTTTTGGTAGCCATACATGCATAGGCCATTAAGTAGTTGTCAACTTGTCATATGGTTTGGTGTAGTTTATGCAAGCTTCATCTTTAAAGTACTAGTGTTTACATACTATTATTGGAAGTCAATATGATAGGTTGCTATCCTTGTCTACCACCTTAATCACTTGGGATTCCAAATTAATACATTTGCTTCGTGCATGATAGCAATATCTTTAGTTGTGATATGGTATATATTTTCGCATTGATAGTATTGCTATATATTTGTTATGCAACTCTTGATGATGAATCTGCTAGTTGGTATGTTTGTCGTATGAGATTTTCTTATTACTTTGTCTCTTGTTCGTCACAGACAACTGGTCATTGGATGAATGCTTGGTGATCGAGTACTTGAACATGCTTATCGGATCATAATGGATGAGATTCTAGAATTTCACGCTGAGTTGTTTAGTGCTAGAGGAAAGACCTTCGGTGACATTGACATGGGATCTACTATTACATGGCCTAAAACCTTTACTAATATATTATAAATTACTTTCTTAAGTTATATTAGAGACTTGATTGTGCACAAAGTTGTTGGATGGGATTTGTTTTGAAGTTTCAAGCATTCAATGAAAGTATTTTTTTAATTCAAGTTATTGTCTTTTATTTGTTATTGTCATTTTGTTGTAGTTTCACAGAAAGCCAGGAATAAATATTTTTCTACAGGAAAAAGAAAAGTTCCTAAATAACCCAATGACAATGAGAACCACTGAAACATTTCTCTTGGTTGTCCATAAACGACGGCTAAAGTCTGTTGTTGTGTTATAAAAATATGTAGGATGAAATTAAAAGGAACATGGGTTGATGACCGTCGTAAAATTAACAAGTGTTAATAGCCGTCGTTGTTATTTAAACATTACAAGGTCCCCGGGCCATCGTATTTCAAATACTACATTGGTTTTTATGACGGCTCTAATGACGGAATATAGCACATGTTTTCATAGTAAACGACAGATAATGTCCGTCGTTTTTTGACTATTTTTTTGTAGTGTATGTCATTGGTGCTGTGCTAGGACAGAAGCTAGATAATAAGTCTACCATTATTTTTTATGTTAGTAAAATCTTAAATGATGCTCAACGTAATTACACTACTACTGAAAAGGAATTTCTAGCCGTCGTCTATGCCTTAGATAAGTTCCGTCCCTACTTGGTTCCACAACCATAGTCTATACAGACCATGCCGCTTTTAGGTACCTTCTTGCGAAAAAGGATGCTAAGCGGAGATTAATCCGTTGGATTCTTCTCCTAGCTGAATTTACCTTAGAAATTAAGGATAAAAAAGAGTTGAAAATGTAGTTGCAGATCACTTATCTAGAATAACTAATGAGGATGACAATGATTTCGAATCGATATCTGATTCTTTTCCAGATGAGCATCTTTATTCAATTTTTTCTACACCTTGGTATACAGACATTGTTAATTTTATAGTGTCTGAGATCATTCCTGATATATGAACCAGAAATGAACGCAAGAGATTTTTGGCCAACGTTAAATTTTACTACTGGGATGAACCCAATCTTTTAAAGTATTGTGCGGATCGAATAATTCATAGTTGCATTCCCCAGTGGGAGCACAACGAAGTCTTATCCTTCTGCCACGAACAATCATGCGGGGGTCATTCTAGTGGAAAGAAAACTGCCACCAAAGTTCTTCAATGCAGTTTTTATTGGCCGACCCTGTTTCAAGATGCACATGCACACTGTAAAGCATGTATTAGATGTCAAAAACTTGGGCGTATTACTCAACATAATATGATGCCCTTAAATCCCATTCTAATAGTGGACATTTTTTATGTCTGGGGTATTGATTTCATGGGCCTGCTTCCTATTTCGCATGGTTTCATTTATATTCTTGTAGTTGTAGACTACGTTTCTAAATGGATTGAAGCCATGGCTTATCGTAATAATGACCATAGAACTGTAGTATTGTTTATGAAGGAGTATATTTTCTCACGTTTCGGCGTACCTAAGGCCACCATTAGTGATGGAGGAAAACAGTTTTGTAATAGAGTTATTGAAGCTTTAGTTAAGAAATATGGAGTTACCCATAAGGTGGCGACTCCGTATCATCCTCAAACTAGTGGTCAAGCATACCAGTGTCCAATGGAAAAATAAAAAAGATTTTAGAAACAACAGTTAATCCTGATAAGAAAGACTGGTCTAGACGCCTAACAGATGCTTTATGGGCATATAGAACGGCTTTTAAAACACCTATTGGTATGTCCCCTTACCGCTTAGTTTTTGGTAAACCTTGTCACTTGCCTGTTGAGTTGGAATACCGTGCCCTATGGGTTATTAAAAGTCTTAATTTCAATATTAACACCGCTGGTGTCAAACGCAAATTACAATTAAATGAGCTTGAAGAAATCCGTAGCGATTCTTACGATTTAGCAAAGGATTATAAAGCTAACATGAAACGTATTCATGATAAACATATTTTGCGTAAAGAGTTTGACCTTGGTCAAAAAAGTTTTGTTATATAACTCACGTTTGCATATTTTTCCTGGTAAATTAAAAACACGTTGGTCCGGACCTTTTGGTTACTGATGTCACTCCTCAAGGAGTAATTACTTTTGTAAATCGCAAAGACAACAGTACCTTTCAAGTAAATTGCCAATGCTTAAAACATTTCTACGAATTACGTTCGCCCGCTGTAGAAAAAAAACCCTTCTACAAGACTATGTTTATGAGGACTGAACCTCTATGTTTGGTGTACTTCCTATATTAATTCCATATTTTGGGAGTACTCCATTAAGGTAACCGAACCCTCCTTACGGAGTGTGTGGTTGTAAGTACTGGATCTTTAGTCCACGTTCATGTAATTCACGTATTCCTTTCTCACACTTTTTCTCATTTCCTTTGAGTAGTGTTTCTCTATGGAGTGATTTACATTTTTACTTGCTTTATTCATGTACAAGTATGTGAACCGTGCTACGCATCGATGTTTTTTCAAGTCTTTAAACCTGTTGCTCTAACATCTCTCGGATAGTATGATTTTTTGAATTCTAGTTCTAATCTAAAAAATAATAAAAATATATTAGGAGGGTTGAATATAATTTTAGTGACGTGAATGAGGTTTTCTAAATTATTTTAAATAATATGAAGCTATTTCTAATTTCAATAAAGTGAGGGAGTTTTTTGTAAATTGTTTAAAAAGAAGGAGCTTATTAGAGTAATTAAGGGAGGTGGTTCTAAAATCTTAAAATAGAGAGATTAGAAATACACTGTTCGGTTGAGAAGTGTGCCTCCTAAAGACCCAGCTATCATATTTCTAATCTAAAAAATAATAATAAAACATTAGGAAGGGGTGAATATAATTTTAGTGACGTGAATGAGGTTTTCTAAATTATTTTAAATAATATGAAGTTATTTCTAATTTCAATAAAATGAGGGAGTTTTTTGTAAATTGTTTAAAAAATGAGCTGATTAGAGTAATTAAGGGAGGTGGTTCTAAAATCTTAAAATAGATAGATTAGAAATACACTGTTCGGTTGAGAAGTATGCCTCCTAAAGACTATCATATAGTGTAGAGATTTCTCAAAACAAAAAAAAAATCAATTTCATAAATATTAGAAAATATAAAACCCATAAATATTAGATAGATTAGAAAGTCTAGGGTATCTGACTTTAAAAGACCTTCTTTTTCACCACAAATTTTTTTTTCATCCTATTCCAAAATTTTGTTTGGGGGTGGGTAATCTCCCCACCTTGTTCTCTCAATTCCCTATCTTTGTTTATGCTGCCTTTTTAGTCGTATAGATTCGTGTGACACAATCTAGTCTTCTAGATTTTCCTTCGCCCTCATAACTTATGCCATTTACGCATTTTGAGGTGTTCTTCCACCATTTCATATGTCACTCACAGTTAGATTTGAGTTTTTCCTAAATCATTAGATAGCATTCTTCATGTTGATCATTTTCATAGCTCATTCACCAAAATCGGACCGCTAACGAATCGGGAATCTTAGATTTAAGTTTTACAACGTAGCAGGACATGATGGGTATTTTAGAAAAGATTTGGACTTGGGCCAAAATTCATTTTTCCACCCAACCCACGATAATTACATCCCATCAACCATACCATTTAAACTCGCGTACTAGCCCATTCACTCCATCTTCCCAAACAAAACTCAACCTAACCTAAATCGATTCGAGCGCGCACCGCGCCTCCATCGAAACAGACCTTCACCAATTTTTTACAACACTTTCCCACAATCATCCCCTACTTAAACCCCTACCCATATTCAAAATCCAACTATACAATGTCCCGACCAGCAAAAATCATGTTGGGATTTGCATTTAACGCTGATCTTTTCCAGCCATTTTATGGTACAGAGATGCGTGCTAGAGGGTGGGATAGAATGTGGTACTCTACTGAGGAGTACTACCATGAGGATTTGGTGTTGCATTTTTATCAAAATAAGAGGATACTCCCTTCATGGAGGATGTTTGTGGATTTGGACGGAGTTCACATGGATGTGACTCATGATTTGCTCGCTACCATCACTGGGATACCCGCTAAGCAGGTCACCTTGACTTTACAAAGATCCTAGTTTGATGGAGTGCATCAGTTGATGCTAGAGACGCTGCTCGAGTGTTATTACAATGATCATTCTCACTGTGCCAGGCAGCAGCCACTTTGGATTAACTAGCTGGCTGTGACACAGTGGCTAGGAAAGAACCTTTGAAGCACTTCAAAGCTGAGTGACATCAGCTTGTCGTTCCTGCACGTCCTTTGGGTTGTGCAGAACAGGAGGTATGGTTTTTGCCTCATTGATTTTCTGCGTGAAGAGCTTATGGTTGTAGGCCTGAGCACTGCACCCCTACCTGCCTTAGTTACTAAGATTATGTTATCTTGGGGTTGCGTGCTTGAGTCACCTAGGACTCATATTAAGCTTCACTCAAATGCAAAGGCATATAGTGACTGTGTTCAAAGGCATTGGACAATTCCTAAAGAGAGAGTTGATGGGATAGATCAAGATAAGGAGGAGGATGAATATCTTGTTTGTTTTGCTGAGAATGCTATGGATCGTGCTTCTTCTTATTTTGCACGTTTTTCACTACTCCATAGCGGGATGCGTATGCTTTATGATCATCAGCGAACCCTTTCTACGCTCTGTGAATCTATACAGAAGCGCCATGGTTCCATTCAATGTGATCACCACAGCTTAGAGCAGAACATTCGAACCATAGTTGACAACCACACTAACATACTTAACACTATAGAGAATATGGAAGAGGCGTAGGCAGCTTTTCAGGCTGAGGTCTTGAGACGTTTGCCCCAGCCCGGAGGTTCACCTTCTTCTTCTGACTCTAGATGTGAGCGTCGTCGTCATCGTCCTGCTGATGGTTCTTGACCATCTTCTTCCCAGGGATAGCTTCTTTATTTTTGATTTGTTGTGATGAACTTAATTTAGAGTTATTTTTGTTTTGTAATAACTATTTAATTTCCATATTTGTTTTAATTTCCATAATTTAGTTTAATTATTTGTTTATTGCACTTTGTAGTTAAGTAGTTAATATATTTTGTTTATATGATTATTTATCTATGCACGTATTGTTAAATTTAATGCATGATTAATCACATATTCTTTACCATATAGTTTTTATGTTGAAATCCAGCATGTTTAGGTAATTTAATTGATCAATGTCATGAACACACCCTCTCAAATTGTTTGGGGGTGGTATATTTTAATATATGTGAACGTATGAAATTGCATGCCTTAATCACATTTATATAAGTTTTGGGCCAAAATATAACAACCCTTGGGCCTTGTTTAATTTAATTGGGATCCACAATGTAATTAGGTACATGGTATTTCGAGAAATTTCAAAGTTTCATAGAATTTCAAAAGCTAATATAATAGATAAAACCAATTTTATGCAACCCATAGGCCTTGTTTACATCACTTGGGATCCATAATGTAATTAGGAACCTTAAATTTCGTGGAATGTCAAAATTTCAGAAAATTTCAGAAGCTAATCCTATATAAAAATTCCAAAAACTGAAATAGAATTCATGTATAGGAAACTATTCTAAAAATATGTTTTTTCACATCTTTTATTTTAGCAGCCATCCGACCTTAGACTTAGCAACCAAACACTATAAAAACAATCTCTAAGCATGTAGTTTTATAACTTAAAACCCTAAACACATCGCTTCAACTCAGAGCGCGCACGCGTCTTCTACAAGAGCAAACTTAGCGCACACCGCGCTCGTCTTAATCTAATAACATCATTCTTACTCGTGCACTGCGCTCTCTGAAGGGTTATTCCAAGCGCGTGCGCGCCCTCACAGTAACACAAAGCAGGCTCAAACTTCCAGGTTCTTCTTTTCTAACTTCCAGTACTTAAATTCATTACTCAGTTGTTATGACTACTCCAAAAATTATACCGGAACAGTCTTTTTATGACTTCCTTGATAGTGACATGTTTCGACCAAATATGATAAAAAATACTAAGTGGTGACAAAAGAGATGGAGAACGTAGAAAAGTAGTTAGAAAAGTGATGGTGATCGGGAGAATGATGAGACTGTACCTTTCGATTGCCTACGTACCCAAATTATCGATGGGATCAAGTCTCAAGAACGTAGTTCTCTATGAAAAATAGTTTGGTATTTATATAGGTAGACTGGTAGAGTAGAGACTCCTTGTAGCTCAAGTATTCTTGTAGCTTAAGTAATTGTAATTGAATATAACTCTCAACTGATAATTATCTCTTTGATAATAAACGAATCTGGACATAAATTAATGTACGTTAGTGGCAAGTCATGTGGCTAAGGTTCAACCTTAGACAATGAGTTAATGGGCATGTACATTGATCCATGGCATTGCAAATTGGGCTTTAGCCCTGCTGATTAAACGAATAAAAATGGAGACCCCTACTAATGGACACTTATGGCTTTTTCTTCGACAACATGATTAACCAATTAGGTTGGCACCCTCTATTAGTATATCCATGTGATACTTATTCACATCAACTTACTACTTATTTCTATGGTAATTGTAAATTTTTTAATAACCAAGATGGAGAACAAGTGTTCTTTGTCACCATAAACAATGATATAATGGATTTAAGCAAATATTTGTTAGCATTGGCGCTAGGACTTTCTATGCCTCCTAGCCAAGACACATGGGAGTACATGTCGGATAATGCCTTCTATTACAACTATGCATACTTCCATGAGACTTATGGGGTGAGAATTTTCCATTTAGAAGAGCAAGGCCAACATAACATAGCCCTTAAAAGCATGTCCCTTAATATAGGCTCTACTATGTTTTTCATTATGCTCAATATATCAGGGGAATGGCGTTTTTCAACTATGAATAGCGCCACTTGTAACGTCTTCCTTGCTTGCTTTAGCTGAGGGACGTATGTATTTTGATATTCCCAAAACCATAGTGTCTAGTTTAGCACAAGCCCATACAATGAGGCATGAGTACCTTCTTATGCCTGTTATGGTTTGCCACATAATGCAATTCTTTTTCCCAGAATTTTGTACACATTTCACTGATTGGGTTAAGGTTGATATAATACGCATGACCAATGCTATAGTCCGCTCTTTACGTGCTATGGTTTGGCCTGGCTGGCGCCTCCAACCTAACCTTGTAGTCCCATATACCCCGTCCGACCAAATTGCACTTAATAGGTTGGCTAGGGTAAATGAAAACATAATGAAGGTATGGAAAGTAGTCATAGATAATCAAGACTTAAAGGAGCCTCATTTCACAAGTGAGGAGCAAGCGGAGGAGAATGCATGATTAGAAACAACTATATATGGTAATATTTATAATTTTCTGTTAGTGTCCTCTTCTGTCCCAAGCGATTTTTATTTATTGTTATCTCTATTATGGATAGAACTCATATAGGAGTTGCGTCTACTATTTAATTCTTTATATTTTGTATTGTTTAAACTTTCTTTTATAGGTGCTCCCATTTTCAAGAACGTTTCTATGGTACTCTCTATCCATTATTTTTCATTCCATACTTTGGGGACAAAGCATGATTTTGTTTTGGGGGTGGTATAGAAACACGTTGTAAATGCTTAAGCACATATTAGATTATATATTACGTATTATTTGTCGTATAAAAATAGAAAAAACATAAAAATAGTTTATACTATGCACTTAGGATAATGGTATTATTTCATTTTCCATGATGATATTAGTCTAGAAATCTCAAGTAGCAATATAATTAAATGTAGTTTTTAGAAACTTAGGTTAACACGTAGGTAATAGTCATTGAATTTTTTCATTAACATCTTGCATGAGCATGTATGAGTGTACTTAGCAATATTTTTCTGAGACCTAGGTTAGATTACTTAATTTTACATATCCTGTGAGATTCTAGCCTAAAAGCCTCATATGAGTGAGCATCTGAGTGATGACACAAATGAGACATATAATCTGAGTAGAGAAATCACACGTCCACTTGCTTGATCATTATACAATATCCTAAGCGAGAATTTAGGCCCTCTTTGGATCGATATAGCTAAAAATTCATACCTACAAGTAATTATCCGCTAGTCCCCCTACGAAGCCTTTTTCATTAGCCTTTTTACAACCACAAATCCTTTACCTATATTTTAAACCAATAAAAAAAAAAAAAAAAACAAACAAACAAACAAACAAACAAACAAACTTACCCATCTTGAATGAGTTTGAGAAATAGGATGAGAAAGGAAAATAAAGAGAAAGATTGTGGAAAACCAAAATTAGTTAGTTGCTTCAAAAAAGAAAAAGAAAATAAGTTTTCATCCGAAGAAAAGAAAAGAAAAGAAAAGAAAAAGAAAAAGAAAAAGAAAAAGAAAAATAGAAATAAACCAAAAACTCCAAAAATAGAATAAAATGAGTCAAAAAGCCAAAATAAAAAGGTTAAGGATGGAAACTAAGTGTAGAAGCAAAGTAAGAATAAGGTTTTCTCTAGTTACATGTAATTGAAGACCCTATTATCTCAGACTTGTTTATTTGAATATCCATTCCGTTTTTTCTTAAACCATCACATCACCCCCGTATCACCTAATAAAGACATCTAGCTTAATTAGGATTAATTTGGTGTGATAGTAAGTGGTAGATGTGATTGATTGACCTCGGCTCCTTTGGACGACATTGAGATTGTGAGAAAACGTGTGCCCACTGCACACTAGAGTGAGCTAACTTAAGTGGAAAAATCAAAGTATTTTTGTCTTGACAAATTGTGAGGACCTATTTAAGGACGCTATTCCAAAAGTTTCATAAACGGACCTACCATTTGTATTTCATAACATAGTTCATAGCATGCATGTGTATTTTTAGATGATTTGATTATTGGGTGTATTAGCTAAGGTTTCGAAAGCATTGTTCTTATTATATTGTTATTAAGATGTATAGATATCTGAAATTAATTAGAAAATTTTATTTTTATCTCTTACTCGTTGTAGTATAAATAAAGTTTGTAAGTACCTTCTCTGGAAAACTCTCACGATCAAGGTTATAACTCATCCACTAGAGAATTCCTAGTGGTTTCTAGTGGTCAATGCAATCGCACTCTGCGAAACGAGATTACTTAGGACCACAATTTTGGCCACTTATCTATTTTTATTTCTCATCTTTGCTTGAGGACAAGCAAAATGCTGTTTGGGGGTGGTGTAATAAGCACCCAAAAGTATATTTTAAACCCCCTTAATATTATTCTACTTAGGCGAATTATGTTTTTAATAAATGAGAGTTAGTACTGTTTACGTGTTTTTGTGCATTTCAGGACTTGAAGTGGATTAGGTGACTAAAAGTATCACTTTTGCATGGAAAATGAGTCAAGATGATTGCTAAGGAAGTTCTACGTTTAAAGCCCAAGAATCATGGAGAAAAGCATTTTTCAAGCCCAGTCAAAGCTGGGAAATCAAAGTCAATCCGGGTAGAAAGAAAATAGAAAAGTTAATAGAACTTTAACATGACATATCTTTGGACTTGGGCCTCATAATTGGGTCTACTTTATGTCGAAACGACCAGCTCAGAATCAACTTTCCAATGGACCCAGTCTTGCCCCAATCAGATCTAAAAAGGTTGACAAAAATAGCATAGAAGTAATTTTCAACAGTTGTGGCCTCTTTAGACTTGACCTAATAGACTTTGGGCTCACATTAGAGACCCAAAGTCTCCCTTTTTAGCCCTTGCACGAAAATGTAATCCTAACCCTCTCCTATATAAAGAGAGTTAAGGCTAAACACACCTCTCCTATCTTCTTTTCTCAACCCTTTAGTTAATAATTAGTTTAGTTTAGAATTAGGTTTATTTTCTTAAGGTTAGAATAATTTTAGTATATAGCCACCATTAATTCCCATCAAATAAAAGCTTAGTTTTTCAATTCAATTGTCTTTTCAATTATGTCTCTTATTCAATCTTTAGTTAATATGATTCCAATGATACAAGGCTAAACCTCCATTAGATGAGCTTTATGAAGCTATGTGAGGATGATTAACCATTAGCTTTTATTGTTTTGCAATAAGAACGTTAAGTTTTTTGTTATGAGTGTCTAGAGATAGAGCTCATAATGGAGAATTAGGGTATAGAGCCACCACCGAAGAGATTTGTGGTGGAGCTACACTTTCATGCTAGTGAAACCTCGATCCGAGAGGACTGGGTCTTCACTAGGGATTAAAACAAACGATTTGATACTAACTAATAGTCAATCGAATCGCGTGGCAGATTAAACCCCTTCTAATATCTTCTATCATTATATTATTTACTGTTTTCAACCCTTAAATCTACTATTTTGACTCTCACTAGTAAAGCATATTTCTAATCTAAACTTGCATTCAAGTAGTGTACGACTAGAGTGGTACGAACACGACTACTTCTCCCCCTATCACATGATTTAGAGAGTATTATATTAATTGATTAGAATGATTTTAGCATGTTAGAACTACTATTTTCACATCTAATTTAATTTAATTATTCTTATCAGTTGCCTAAGAACATCTGTTATGATTTGTTTTCCAAAAGAAATACTAGAGTGTAGAATCATAGCTTTTGAAGTACGAGTTTATTAAAACATCTATCCATAATTTTCAAAACTAGAGGATATAAAAATGGAAATTACACGCTCAGAGTAACCAAAATAATACCGGACTCACGTATAATTTTGATCTTCTTACCAAAACTTCTATATGGTTAGAGATATCTTTGCACGAGAAATTCAACTAAAAAAAAGACGGTGCGTCTCCAAACGAGAATTAAACAAATAGAGTAACCCAAAGTGATACTATTCTCAGTTTAATTCTATCTTTTTGCCTCCATCTCTCTATTTGTCTTGAGAATCTGACGTTAAAAGACTTAAACTTGTACAAAAATTTCAAAAAAATTCCTTTCTTCACCTTTCTTCTCAAAATATTTCCCCTTCTCAATCTCCCTTTCAAAAACTTTCAAAAAAATATCTTCTATTAAAAACAAAAACCATTCACCTAGTAAGACTAGATGGATAAGTTTCAATGACCGTGTGCAAACACTTCCCAGAGAACTGCAGCTGAAGATATGGATACTTATACCAAAAACCATCCCTGGTTTGGGTAAGAGTTCATACGCACGTAAGAGACGAGCTATGAGAGAAGGCTAGTGCTTGAATTGTCAAACACCAACTTGCCCTGATCTTCAACCTCATAATAATTATGTTTATAAAGTCTACACGCGTTATCCTCCAGTGCATTACGCACAGTCTAAAAGAGTAATCTAACCATCTGGTTGGGATTGACTCAAGTTTTCAAAACTTAAAGTCTTGGGGATCTGACTTAAAATGACCGACCTTTTTAAATTTTCAGTCAAAATTATTCAAAACCCAAAAAAAAATTTAATTAAAATTTTCCTTCTGTAATCTGTATATATTTCCCTACAGTTTATTTTCATTTATTTCCTTCATCTATTTCTTATCCACGATTAGATGTGAGTGGTCCCTACACCACTACGTGGCATTTTCGATGTTGATCGTTTTGGTATCTCACAAGTCAAGATCAGACGAGTAACAAAGTGCGGATCAGCTCTTGAAGTTGGTAAGATACTGAGGACAAGATTGGAATTACCTGATTTCATTTGGGCTTGGGCCCAAAATTTGAAAGAACTTAAAAAAAAGCACGTGCCTCGCACATGCCATCATCTTATATAAATAACTCGCATCCGCCTAGCCCAATTCGTCTTCCCTAAATTGCCAAAACCCTAGCCACTCAATTCAACTCACGACCGTGACCTCACCCCAAAACACCACCACTCCAAATTTTTATAGCCTCCTCCATTTTCAACCCCCATTCCATATAAAAACCCATATTTTATCAATTCCAACTCAAAATGGCTCGAGTCCTTAAAATCGTGCTGGAGCAAAATTTTGAACCTATATTCAATCCCAATCTATTTGAAGTGCACTTCAAGGCTGAGATTAGAAGAAGGGGATGGGAACCTTTAGTTTTGTTGGGAGGAGCTACTTATTCTCCTTCTCTTACTCTTTCGTTATACAATGGTATGGTTAGAGGGGAGGAGGACAGCATCGTGGTTATCAAGGATGGAAGGATGCTTGAGCTCACCAAGGAGGTGGTGAGTGCAGTTCTAGGGATTCCTCTGAAGGTCTATACTCAGACGAAACAGTCCCCAGACAACAAGACCATCAATGTGATGATGGCAAAGACTCTTCTCGAGGGGGTGAAAAACCCCAAGTCTGACTATGCATTTCAGAGTTCGTTGCGAAGGAACCAGTTGGCAGTATCTACGTGGACAGCCTACAACCTGCTAGGCTCAGCTAAGCCTTTGGATACAGGTAAGGCGATGCTCCATATTTTATGGATTCTTCAAGAGCAGAAGAATAGCTTCTGTATTGTCTCCCTTATCTTTGAGCAACTCTGCAAACCCAAGAAGTCAACCGCCCCTCTACCAGTGCTGGCCACCAGGATCATGAAGCACTAGGGGTTCGATGACAGAGATGCCCTAGTGGAGGTCAGGGACGCTACCGCAGGTCTGATCAGCTTAACGAAAAGACAACTCATAGCTTTTACTGCCTTTTTTCAAGTTAAGGAGTATTTCAGACTACTGATCATAAAAGCTGCGTCTTAGCACCAAAAGGAGCCTTAATCACACTTATTATGAAGACCAGTAGCTGCTATGGAAAAGTGCTGAAAAAGTCAAGTCAACCGGTCAAAGTCCTCAATTCAGACGACCAAAGATGGAGGAACTTATTTCAAATTATGAAGACTTATCCCTAAACCTATCTTAGTCAAGAATGCACCAAAAAGCAAAAGCAAAAGTGAAATGGGTGTGGTGTCTACTTTAGAATGGATGAGGGCAAATTTGTAAATGGCAAAAGTAAGGGTATATAATCAAAAAGCAAAGGAGAGAGAACTCATCCATTATCTTAGGATCCAAACCATTTGGTTTGTTTATTTTGTCTTGTTTTTCAATTCATGTTTTTAATTTCTTGTTGTTTTATTTCATTTTATTTCAATCAACTTGTTATTTCAATTCTTTTCTTTCAATCAACTTGTTATTTGTTCTTTGTTTCAATCTTCATCTTGTTTGCTTGTTTCATTTCAATGTTTTAATCAATCTTCCTTTCATGTTTTCAAGTTATTTCAATCAACAATCAAAGCTTTCAAGTTCATTAGCTTAGAACCATTCTATCTCCCTCACTCAAACTCTAAACAATTTAGGATGAACCTTAACTCTTAATCTAAACTCTTTTGAAGTATACTCACTACAATATTAAAGCTTCAAATGGCGCCGCCGTCATAGATTGAAGGAGTGAGAGTGATTGGTTAAGAATCTAAGAATGGAGCATCATTCTCATCTCTCCATTTCTTTTTCTTTTTTTTTCGTCATTTTATTTTTATTGTTTCTCTGTACTGAGATACATTTTTACAAATCAGGTTGCGGGACAACAAAGGTGGAGAAGATCTGATCAAACAGATGAAAGACGACCACCGTCCACCGGCATTGGTGGGTGACCGCGCGGGCGCAACGAGGGTGACCACCCAGCCACCTCAACAGACGTGTGTGCAATTTTTTTTACAGTCCAGTTCCTTTGTGACAAGAAGTTGTACTCTGAGCCCAGATTTCATAATAGAGTAGGAGAAACCAATGGAACTTGTTTGTAATAGTTAGTGAAAAAAAAAACTTGGTTTTTGATTGATTTCTTATGATGAACTTGAGCTAAACTTGGTTTAAGTTTAATACCTACCAAGGGATTAGAGTTTTAATTGCCTTGGGAAGTTCAAGTGTGTGAGGCAAGTTATGGATCATAGCTCACACACTTTGAATCAACTTGGTAATCAACACTCTAAGTCCAATTGACTCTAGTTAATCTAGGTGATTTATCTAAAACTAGTTAATTAGATTAGTATAATCTTAGTTTAGTTTTAAGTTTGAGCCCTTGAAGGCAAAGTTGTATAAATTGTCAAACACCCAACTTGTGGGCTTTTTAAGTGGGCCTTTATTTGTAACTTAAAAGAGGGTAAAACTCGAAAGGTTGGGCCTGATTCTCATATCAAGCGCCAACCTACGTCGCCTTCTCCTCAAGTAGCGTGTAAGCACGGCTTGAGAGGTAAATTCTAAACCTCCTTGAAGCCCAAGTAAGAGGATACTTGTGTGTTCAAGCATGTTTACGTGATTGTTTGAAATTTACTTTCCGCACAGCAATTTACATTCACACAGAAGGCTGAACCGGAGCCATAACAACCATTGGGAAGTCATTACCCAATGTAGGTAAATTGGACATTACTTGATTCTTGAAAGCCCTAGACCAAAAAAAAATTAATTAAAATCAATCAACTAGAGCCCAAGTAGTCACGCTCCTCTAGAAAAGGACAAAAATTTAGCCACGAGGATTTAAAGTAATCAGTTACCAGATTCCAGTGGACCAACTACCTTCCTCACTCCCCTCCCCCAGATTCATCGTGAGTGAGATTCTTGGTAGCACACCACTTGGTGAAGTGACTGACTACTATTCTGAGATGTGTAGTATAGCCATCCTAGTTACGTGCCCAACTATTCTTCTGAACAGGGCATAATAAAATATAGACTAAAAGCAAAGTTTCCAAAACTCCATACCTGCAAAAACGAGTTTCGATTTCTTGAGCATACATTGCACCGTTTGCGCATGTTAGGATAGTTTTGGGGTTTTGCTAAAAGTGTATATATGATACTGCGTTCAGGTACTTCTAGTATTAGCAAGAATAAAACTTACTCATGTAGGAGAGTTCGTTGACCTAGACAATTGACCACTACCTCTTTTTGTGTGTTAGATGTGGTATGGTCGTTGAACAAAAGAGAAGCGTATCAAAACCTAATTATCCCTCAATAAGTAAAGGATGAGTAGGGTATCGTTCCACTTTTAAGTGTATGTTATGTGAAGAACAGGACTGGAAAGGGGGTTTGAGGGATTAAAAACTAATATTGTAGAGATTGTAGATTCTAATGCTAAACTAAGCTAAATTAACTAAACTATTGAGAATTTATAAGAGAGAGAATTCAAGAGATTAGAATCCACCAATATTTTTAATCTATGACCTTCTGCTTCATGGTTGTTCTTACAAGTAGACTACAATTAGGCAATCGAGCGAGTGCCGATGCCCTTTTGGATGAAACATCGTTAACAATTTACTCTACTTAAGGTTGTTCTTATGTTTATGCTATTAATATCTTCTTTCCTTTTATGTAAGCTCGGGTAGCCATTCAATGTATTACCAAGAGCAACATCAAGGAGTACTTCCTAATAGGGCAGCCATTCAATGAATCACCACTTAAGGCAAACACAAAGAATACTTCCCCTAGGCAGCCACTCCCCGAGCTACCCCCTTCTAAGGCAACACAAAGAATACTTCCCTAACTCTAAAGAATTACACTACTAGAAGAAAAGTAAAGAACACTAGCATGATATTAATATTGCAAAACATAAACCCTATTCTATACTTCCATCCCCCGTGTGGGCAATGGAACTAATAACTACAAACATAAAGAACTAACCCGATGAAGAACACCATGAACCCGTAAGAATCATTAAACCTTAAGCACGGCTTCATCTCCTCCCTTGAAGGAGAAGATTAGCCTTCCATATAGAAAAGAAGAACACGAAGAACGAAGAAGAAGAAGAGTTGAAGAACATAAGACTAGAAAGACTAATTTATTAAGACTTCGACTAGTTAAAACCGATCTTTTATTATTAATCTCTCTCCCTCAAGTTAAGGACAAGAATATAAGTGAATTGGCCCATTACATGAGGCACTTAGGTCCTCTATTTATAGGGGTTACAATGAGTTCTAGAAGCATTCCAAACCGTCATTTGTTTCCTAATACAAATAGGTTTCTTTTTCGAAATCGACTTAAGTCTTCAAAACGAGAAGGAATTGGCTACGATTAATGCGATTCATGCGTCGGGGCGCATTATCCATCCATGTCCCAGACTTAATCAATGCATCTGGATGCTCGATCTATGCGTCCCAGATGCAATCAATGCGTCTGGACACTCGATCCATGCGTCCCAGACGCATAAGCCGATTTTCTCTCTTCTGCTCTATCCTTCTATCCTCTTTTGCGGGCTTTGATCCAAGCAACGAATCCTTTGGCCTTGGGCTTCCAAATAGACTTTAAAATAGGTCTAAGTCGCATATTTAATAGCTCCAATTCCTTGGCCTTCTCCATGATTGCCCACGGACCTCCCATGTGATCATTGATGCTCCGAATTGCTTCGCCGTTTTACCCCCCATTTTCTAATATTCTACAAAACCCTCTTTTTTCACACAGTAGAATCTTAAAACACAACTTATAAACACTATTAGTCCACTAAGATGGCTAAACAAGAGGCATAATCGAGGGTTAAATAGCACTTTTTGAGCACTTATCATAACTCCCAACTAGCCTTTTGCTAGTCTCTTAGCAAATAAGATAAAAAATAGATAAGTGATCAAAATCACATCCTAATAACAAAAATAAAATCCTAACTCATTTTCGTAGGCATCGCGATTGCATTTACCATATGCAACAAGGCTTTAAACCTTTAAGTTCCCCAAAAGGACGAAGTTATAGTCTCGTGAGGGTTTTCAGTGATATACCCACAAAATCAATCAATAGCATGTTTAAGAATGATAGTATTTTTTCAGAGAGAAATTCCTTACCCACTTAGTGTTTACCCCAATAGACAGTCTCCATTGCTAACTACATTTCTGCAAAGACTCATAGATTATGATGGGAGATAGTAAAAATTGACAAAATTCTCAATCAAGGCTTATGTGTGTACTTAGTCAATCTCCTATACTCTCCTATCCAAGAAACGGAATCCCTAGTTTACCATAGGTAGATAATCTCGACTTTCAATCCTCACCGGTCATACTCTCAGAAAAGAATCTCTCAGAAGATGGTCTACTAATTTACCTCATGTATGTGGGGAAAAGAATAATGCATATGAACATCCCACATACTACCTTGAAAAACAGACTTCTGAATAAAATTAGTCTCATGGAAAGAATGTCAATTACATATGAAGTGTCGGGTCCTTCACTTTAGCATCCTCTCACCTATTCTAGACTTAGGTTACCACCATACTTTGTAATGATAAGTCATGGGTTGTAACTTGGCTTGGGTATTGGTTTATGAAGGAAAGGTAAAAAGGATTCTAAGGTTGTTTCTGAAAACACTAAGGGTTTTGCTTCTTTCTTTGGAAGATTTCTTCAAATTCTGTATTGCGGAAAATTCTTCCTTTATCTTAGCTTTTCCATCCATTACGTTTTTTATTTTTTATTTTTATTTTTTTTTTTTTTTTTTTAACTTCGATGGTATATCCTTGATTAGTCTTGGATATGCTTGTTTTCCACTAGCTTCTTTCACTTTGAACAGAATGATGGGATTCATTGTATCTCTCTGATATTTCCTTGTAATCTTCCTTTTGTGGTCTTTCTTCCTCCTTATGCCCCTCGTATTCTCATAAACATATGGGTATGGCTGATAAAGATTTTGGCTATACTCCTTGTCCTGCGGTTGGGTGACGGGGGTAAAGGGTTTTATGAAAGAAAATGGTTTATTGTAAAGGCTCAAAGGGTTTAACATGATGGTCCTACTAGGTGGGATAAAGGCTGAATGGGTTCACTACTTGACTTATCGATTATGATACTCTGTTTTGAATAGACTACAAGACCTAATGACTATCTCCCAGTTGATGTCACTTAAGATTAGCCAAATTAATGAATAATGAGACTATATTACAACGACATAAAGAACTGAAAGATGATGAGTCACTAAGACTTCGGATTTTTCGTAAGAACTCTCCAAAAAAAGAGAGTATAAAGCTCAAGTCTCACGGGCTAAGTCTAAAAATTCTACTTCGGTTTTACTAGGGTTTAAATCTCTCTTCTAGCAAAAAAGTACACAAAACCCGACCAAGTATTATGGTGGTGCCTTGATAAAGAATTCTATCAATAAGAACTATGTCCGAGCATAATAAATAGTCTAAGCGGTAATGAAATCAATAATATCAACTATCTATCAAACTCAACACTAAGCGATTATAGAATATATATCGGACTCATCATTAAAATTTATTTTTCTCATGCTACTTGATATAGAAACAAAAATATTTTTGTTTTGAAAACTAATTCTCGAAATTCATTTCTCAAGTACACCCTCCCCTACTTATGCATGCATTGACCTCAATGTATAAAGAAGTAAATGAAATGGATGAGAAAAAAGGTAGGATATTACCATTGATGCGAATATCGAATTAGTTCAAGAAACAAATTTTTTAGGTATTTTTACGTCGGATCCCCAAGGCGTAATGTGAGTCTTTTAAAGTCGGATCCTCAAGACTTTTGAGTCCTTTATAGTCGATCCTCAAGACTAGTACTCCCACCCAGTTCTCGGTTCCACTTTGTAGGAATTCTTCTGATCTCTCTCAGCATGTGATTGACAAAAGTATACCTTGTACCAACAATTTTCTCTTAATGGTTGTAACCCAGGACAAGTTTCAGAATGGCAATTCTTACAGCAACCTAGCTTACGCACTCTCCTCTTATGTGCAAATGGACTTTTACCGAACCCTACACGAGCCATACAAATAATCTTCCTTTGAAGGTCAACAGGGAGTAAATCCCATAAACTAACAGGTGGGGAATACTTAGGTTTCCATCTCAAAACTGATCTTTCGACAACATGCTTACTTCCTGTAGACATTTTCGCTCGATCTACTAGAATTCCTTCCAGCAGTATCCCTTCCTTTACCATGAAGTGACACTTTTCCCAGTTCAGAACTAAGTTGGTATCGTAACAACGTTTAAGGACTAAGGAGAGATGATGCGATAATCCTCAAAGGACATGTGAATGTCTTTTCTTGGTCCTCGGGGTGAATATGGATTTGAAAGTATCCTGAGTAACCATCAAGAAAGCGGTAGGAAGCTTGTCCAAATAATCTTTCAAATATCGATCGATGAAAGGCAATGGAAAATGATCTTTCCTCGATCGCGCTATTCAACTTCCTCATGTCGATGCAAACTCTCCATCCAAATTAATCTGGTTGGAATCAACTCATTGTTCTCATTCTCGATTACTATGGTTCCGGACTTCTTTGGCACATCTTGAACTGGACTAACCCATTGACTATCGAAATAGGGTAGATAATCTTTGGCATCAAGGAGTTTGGCGTCCTCTTCTCGAACTACTTCCTTCATCTTCAGATTAAGCCTCCTCTGTGGTTGCTTAGAAGATTTGGAATCCTCTTCCAAATGAATCCTATGTTGAACTATCATAGGGCTGATCCCCTTGATATCATCAATTGTCCAACCTATAGCTTACTTGTGTTCCTTTAAAAGTGCTACTAACCTGGATTCCTGCTCCTTAGTCAAATCTGATGCAATGACTACTGGGTAGGTTCCCAAATCTCCCAAGAAAACATACTTGAGTGTAGACGGCAAAGGCTTCAATTCTAGCTTAGGTGGCTCCTTCTTAAGCTCTTTAGGTGGTCCATCAAGCATAGGTGATTCAAGCTTTTCTTTGAACTTGATGTCATCTATGACAGGTGATGAATCCAAAATCGCATTGATTGACTCAACACTAAGTTCCTCACAATCTGAAATCCGTCGAGCTTTCAATAACTCATCGCCAGGATATGAATGAGTCGATAATCTCGTGCTAACGCTTCAATCATACAAACCTCGTTCACAAAGCACATACTTCCTGTGGTTCTTTGAACATATGGAAAACATTGGTCTCGACTTTCATATTACCAAAGGATAACGTCATATTACCGTTTCGACAGTTGATGAGTGCATTTGCAGTGGCCAAGAATGGTCTGCCTAGAATGATTGGTATCTGCCTACCAGATGTAGGTTCTGTGTCGAGTACTATGAAATCAACCGGATAATAGAAATCTTCGATCTTGACTATGACGTCTTCAATTAGTCCTCTAGGTATCTTCAGCGATCTATCACCAACCGTAAAGTAACATCGATCGGTTTTAGATCCTTCAAGCCCAACTTCTCGTAGACGAAATATGGTAGAAGATTCACACTGGCACCCAAATCTAATAAAGCTTGTTCCTCCAAAGAATCTCCAATTCTGCATGTAACAGTTGGACTTCCAGGATCTTTCAGTTTCACAACCGATAGATTTTGTAGGTACGATGAACATCTTTGAAGCGATAAAAGCTTCTTTCGGAATGTTGGTCTTCTTCTTTACTAGATCTTTCAGGAACTTGGCATAAGAGGGAACTTGCTTGATGGCAGTCAGAAATGGGATATTAATCTGCAAATTCTGAAATACATCGCAAATCTCCTTGTACTGGTCATCTTTTTACGGTATTCACTAGTTTGAAGGAAACGGTCTTTGGCGGATTCTTCAATATCGGTTCTTCTTCTTCGGCGGTTGGCTTGGTAACAATTAGTGGAGTGACAGGTGGAGTCACTCGTGATGGATTCTTCTTACTTACTTCCACGCAGTAGTTCCTTCAACTTCTTCGGTTTTTTTCTTCGCAATGGTTTCTTCAACTTCTTCCTCGCGGTTTCTTGCGGGTGGCACAACACTAGATATATCCGGAATGTTAAAACTCGGGTGGGATGGTGGGGACATAAGTTACCTTAGGCTCCACAGAATCTTTTCCCCGGTTCATAGACAATCTTGTTATCAACTTTCTTGCCCGACCTCGAGTGGTGACAGAAATTGACTTGGGCATTCGACCGAGTAATCTCCGGGTTATCCATCCGCAAGATACCTCTTCCTTTCGGATTTGGCTCGGCTGGCTTGGTAATGCTCCTTTTGATCTCTCTCAAAGGCAAGGCGCGATTTGCCCTATCGGCCTTGAATGACACTAAAGTTATTCTCCAACTTCGGGTTCTTTGATTTGTCCGTTTTACTCATTGACAATGGTGGTGATAGCTTCTTCCGGATGTGGGATAAGCTGCTTTGCTTTGACTTGGCGTAGGGGCAATATATCCACTCATAAGATCCGGTACTAACTCTCTTTTTGTGTTGGCTTGGTATTGCTTTGGGTTTACGGTATGATTGTTGATTTACGTATGGTTCTTTGGCGGTTTTGGGCCCGATACTTGTTATTCGAACCCGGTTGATGATTTTGAAATCCTCGGAGGAAAATTCCTCGATTTGTATTTTGTGGCTTCCAATAATTACGTCCCCGATTGAACCGGTTATTTCTTCCTAAAGAATTGATACTACATGCCTCTGCATTAGTATCCGGATAATCTGAACACTCTTGATGGTGTGGCCTTCATCGAACATAGCTCACAAATGGTATAACAAGGCTTGGATGGTCGAGGTTTAGCTTGGAAATTGTTTGGTTTTGGAGGATTCATGGAGAACCGATCAAACTTCTTGTTTAGATTTTCAAGTCCTGTTGATAGGCTTGCCATAATTGATAGCATTGCTTGATTTGGGTCTTCTTGAATTTGGTTGCCAAATTTCTTGGCACCCTCCACTCTAGCTTCGTCCTCGTTGCTAGTACTCCATTATTGAGTGTCTTCGACTAAATTCTCGAGAAAGTTGTAGGCTTCCTCTCCATCCAATGATGTAAACTTACCTTGATGCATTGGTATCATCCAGCTTGTTCATAGTAGAAAGTCCTCGAAAAGAAAAAATGAGCGATGTGCTCTTATCATAACCATGATGTGGACATGAGACTAGCAGATTATTGAATTTCTCCCAAATTTGATGATATTCTTCATCCACCTTCCCTTTGAAATTGCGATGGCTTGGCTGCGATGGCATCGTCTTACAGGGTGGGTAGAACTTGTTCATAAACTTTGTTCTTAACTTCTCCCAGTTGTTGATTGAATTGATCGGGTCGCGGCGCTTAACCATTCGGATGCTTTACCTTCGAGTGAGAGTGGAAAAAGAATTAACTTGATACTCTCATCCCTGATATTCTGGTTCTTGAAAGTTCTGAGGACTGATAGGAATTTGTTCATGTGAACATAAGGCTGAACATTGTCTAAACCATTGAACTTTGGAAGCATAGAGACAACTGATGCTCTAAGTTCAAATTGATTAGCTTCTGTCTCTGGAAAAACAATACTGCAGGGTGGGTCTCCAATAATTGGCGAATAGAAGTCGCTCAGCTTCTTCCTCTGTTGTGCTTGCATGGGTGGGATAGCTTCAGGATTATTGGTGTCCAAAACACCTCCATCATTGCTTGCGGCCATTGTATTAATCTCGTCTAGTATTCTTGTGAGTCGGTTGTTAAACCTTGTCCACTGTTGTGTTCTTACTGGACGATGATATGGACGACGGGGCATACACTAGAAAATTCTACACGAAAATAACAAAAAAAAAAAAAAAACTATCCTACTATGCTTGAAGGTAATTAAACTAATATGCAACTATTCTAAATTATACTAGAATGTAAAACTACTTTCCTTCAACTGGGTTGGGCTTTGCAGCTAGTATCTCGCCCGTTGTCTAAAGCTGTCTCTTCTAGGGTTATAGTGAATCACTTGGATTGCTTAAGTACCACTGCCCACAGACGATAGTCCTTTTGCCCACAGACGATAGTCCGTTTGTCAAGATTCAGACAAGAAACACTAGAGTCTGATATTTCGCTGTGTTGGCTTACAACTTCAATTGTTGAAAAGATCCTAAATGCAATTATACTAGAAAGCAATAAAACTAAACTATGATGCAACTATACTAAGAAAGCAATAAAAAGAATGAAGATTCGACTAACCTGGATGGTAGATCTTGTCTTCGAGATGTCCTTCAAGCTTCTTTCTTTCTTAAAAGGATGGATGATGCGGCTAAAATTACCTCAATATCCAAAATTCTAATCTTGAAAGAAAATGTTAAACATAAACAACTTAAAGCGGCAGTGGCGCCATTTGACCACTACCTCTTTTTGTGTGTTAGATGTGGTATGGTCGTTGAACAAAAGAGAAGCGTATCAAAACCTAATTATCCCTCAATAAGTAAAGGATGAGTAGGGTATCGTTCCACTTTTAAGTGTATGTTATGTGAAGAACAGGACTGGAAAGGGGGTTTGAGGGATTAAAAACTAATATTGTAGAGATTGTAGATTCTAATGCTAAACTAAGCTAAATTAACTAAACTATTGAGAATTTATAAGAGAGAGAATTCAAGAGATTAGAATCCACCAATACTTTTAATCTATGACCTTACTCGCTTCATGGTTGTTCTTACAAGTAGACTACAATTAGGCAATCGGCGAGTCGAGTGCCGATGCCCTTTGGATGAAACATCGTTAACAATTTACTCTACTTAAGGTTGTTCTTATGTTTATGCTATTAATATCTTCTTTCCTTTTATGTAAGCTCGGGCAGCCATTCAATGTATTACCAAGAGCAACATCAAGGAGTACTTCCTAATAGGGCAGCCATTCAATGAATCACCACTTAAGGCAAACACAAAGAATACTTCCCTAGGCAGCCACTCCACTGAGCTACCCTTCTAAGGCAACACAAAGAATACTTCCCTAACTCTAAAGAATTACACTACTAGAAGAAAAGTAAAGAACACTAGCATGATATTAATATTGCAAAACATAAACCATATTCTATACTTCCATCCCCGGTGTGGGCAATGGAACTAATAACTACAAACATAAAGAACTAACCCGATTGAAGAACACCATGAACCCGGAAGAATCATTAAACCTTAAGCATCGGCTTCATCTCCTCCCTTGAAGGAGAAGATTAGCCTTCCATATAGAAGGAAGAACACGAAGAAGAGAAGAAGAAGAGTTGAAGAACATAAGACTAGAAAGACTAATTTATTAAGACTCGACTAGTTAAAACCGATCTTTTATTATTAATCTCTCTGCCTCAAGTTAAGGAGACAAGAATATAAGTGAATTGGACCATTACATGAGGCACTTAGGTCCTCTATTTATAGGGGTTACAATGAGTTCTAGAAGCATTCCAAACCGTCATTTGTTTCCTAATACAAATAGGTTTTTTCGAGTCCGACTTCGTCTTCAAAACGAGAAGGAATTGGCTACAAGATTAATGTCGATTCATGCGTCTGACGCATTATCCATCGTCGGACTTAATCAATGCATCCGGATGCTTTCGATCTATGCATCCCAGATGCAATCAATGCGTCTGGGCGCCGATCCATCGTCCCGTCACCCGTAAGCCAATTTTCTCTCTTCTGCTTTATCCTTCTATCCTCTTTTGCGGGCTTTGGTCCAAGCAACGAATCCTTTGGCCTTAGGCTTCCAAATAGACTTTAAAATAGGTCCAAGTCGCATATTTAATAGCTCCAATTCCTTGGCCTTCTCCATGATTGTCCACGGACCTCCCATGTGATCATTGATGCTCCGAATTGCTTCGTTTTACCCCATTTTCTCTAATATTCTACAAAACTCTCTTTTTCACCTGTAGAATCTTAAAACACAACTTATAAACACTATT
Source organism: Coptis chinensis (assembly GCF_015680905.1). Classification (NCBI taxonomy): domain Eukaryota; kingdom Viridiplantae; phylum Streptophyta; class Magnoliopsida; order Ranunculales; family Ranunculaceae; genus Coptis; species Coptis chinensis. The sequence goes on along the minus strand of NC_141459.1, from coordinate 72,200,790 downwards.
AGTCCACTAAGATGGCTAAACAAGAGGCATAATCGAGGGTTAAATAGCACTTTTTGAGCACTTATCAACAATCTCATGTTTCTAGTCCTCTATCTCATAAGATGGCTGATAAAGTAGTGCAAGCTGAAGAGCCTCTCTCCAACTTCTACACACCATTGCAAGATGGACCTCCATCTTGTATACGACTCACACTGCTTATGAGCGATTTTAGGAGTCCACCGAACGTGTTCAATCTTCTACCTATATTCCATGGGTTAGAACATGAGATATTGTACGAGCATCTACGCCGGATATATGAAGTATGTAATACTTTTCATCATCCAGGCGTCACCGACGATCCGGCTAAGCTACGAGTGTTTCCTTTCACACTACCTGGCAAGAGTCACGCTTGTCTTCTCTCACAGAAGGTCGACTCTTTCGATACATGGGAAAAGGTTGTGTTCTCCTTCATGAAGAAGTACTTTCTGCCGAAGAAAACAGAAGAGATAAGAAGCAAGATACAGTTCTTCAGACAGAGTCCGAGTGAGACATTTTCCAAAGCATGGGATAGATTCTCTGACCTACTCCATTCATGTCCTCATAATAAACTAGAAAAATCCACTCTTGTCCAATGTTTCTTCAAAGGCCTTCTCCCATAACACAAAGTAACCCTCAACATCATGAGTAATGGTAATTTTTTGGATAGAGGTGCAACCGAAGCTTTAACCTTTCTTGAAAACCAACCTGAAAAGAGTACCCATTGGGGCGACATAAACAATTTCAGAACAGCCCAACCCAGTACAACTAAGGCTAGTGGTATTTTTTAGGTGAAATCAGATCTAGAAATCAAAACCCTAATAGAAACTCTCTCAAGAAAGATAGATGCCCTCACAACCAAACAAAAAGACCAAACCCTCATTCTGTCATGAACGTAAATACCTTACCATGCAATTTCTATCTAAGCTTAAATTATATAGATGCCACCTGTCCTTTGATCACAAACCTATCATCACTTCAGCCAAAAGAAGTGTTGCTTTCAATGTACCAAATGCACCATAGAGACAACATCTAAACTTCGCATGGACAAACATTCCACAAAACCAAACACCACCAGGTTTCAACAAGCCAACAAGTACCTTCAAACAAGGACAAGGACAAGATACATATAACAATCAGAACAGAGCATTGGTTCCATCCCAGTTTAACAAGAACTATTAAAACCAACTTGTCAACAACCAAAGAGACCTAGTCCCCATTACACCATCAACTAGTGTCCAAACAAATAAGCCCACCGAAATAATGATATCTGTCATGCAACAACAAACCCAGATCCTAACATCCATGCAACAATCTCTGAACTTGTTAGCCTAAGATAAAACCCAAAAAGGTGTGTTCTCAGGTCAAGCTATTCCTAATCCTAAACCAACAAACACAGCTTTTGAAGCAACAAGTGACGTGAACGAAGCTGGAGCGCTAAAAACTCTTTCTTAATCATCCAATCTACGAGGATTGACTCCTCTTGTTCCTATATATCCCTTTCCTTTCCATTCCATCTTTCGCTTTAAGGGGATACATCAATAAGGTAACCGGACCTCTCCACTTAGAGGGTGTGCTTGTAAGTGTTGAAGCCTTAGTCCATAGTATATCTCGCATATTCTTTGTAAAACATTTTTTACTCGTCGTTGGAGTAAGTGTGAACCTATGGAGCAAGTATACAATTTTTCTTTTCTTTATTTTACACATCTTTTTCAAAAATGTTTGATTTCTTTGTGCTATTAATGATATATAGATTCTTTATACATCAATAGTTAAGTGATTTTTCAAAATGGGCGATGGACTTTACACAGACCAACCCTAGAACTTCGCAATCTAGGGGCAGTTTGAGATCAATTTTGCTTACTAAGGGTCGCCTATATCACCGAGCAATTCGCCCAGGTCAGGACATTCCATGTCTTGCGCAGTAAATCCCCTAACTCGCGTAGCTGAAGCTATGTCTATCTAGATTGGGTTCGCTACAGAGCCGACACGAAAGTTGCCTAAGAATATATATTATTATTTGTTTTAAAGTAGTAACATCTAGAATCACTACTTTTGAGTGCGAGTTTCTTAAAACATCTCTCCATAGTTTCAAAACTATAAGATATAAAAAATGAAAGTTATACGTTCAGAGTAACCAAAATGATACCAGATTAACGTATAATTTTATCTTCTTGGCAAAACCTCTATATGGATAGAGATATATTTTGAATGAGAAAACAAACCCAAAAAAAGACGCGTCTCCAAATGAGAATTAAGCAAATAGGGTAACCCAAAGTGATACTATTCTCTGATTAATTCTATCTTTTTGCCTCCACCTCTCTATTTTCTCTCGAGATTCTGACGATAAAAGGCTCAAAAATTTCCAAAATTTTCAAAAATTTCCTTTCTCAAAAATCATTCCCCTCTCGTTTAAATCTTTTCCACTTCTAATCTCTCTCGTTTCTGAAAAAAAAAATCAAAAATATCTTCTGTAGCAAACAAAAAACCTCCACCTAGCAAGACTAGATGGATCTTTTTCAATGATCATGTACAAACACTTCCTAGAGAACTGCAGCTTAAGATATGGACACATATACCAAAAATCATTCCTAGTTTAGGTAAGAGTTCATACGCACGTAAGAGACGAGCTAAGAGAGAAGGTTGGTGCTTGAATTGTCAAACACCAACTTGCCCCGGTCTTCAACCTCATACTAATTATGTTTATAAATTCTACATGTGTTATCCCCCAGTGCATTACACTTAGTCTAAGAGAATAATCCAGCCATTTGGTTAAGATTGTCTCAAGTTTTCAAAAAAAAAAAAAAAAAAAAAAGTCTTGGGGATCTGACTTAAAACGACCCACCTTTTTAAAATTTCTGTCAAACTTATTCAAAACCCAAAAAAATTAATTAAAATTTTCTTTCTGTTATATGTACATATTTTTCCTACAGTTCCTATACAATTCTTTCCATTATCTATTTCTCATCTACCGTTGGATGTGAGTGTATCATATACCGTTATGTTGTATTTTTTATGCTGATAATTTTGGTACCTCACGGGTTAAGATTGGACGTGTAACGAAGCATGAATCGGCTCTTGAAGTTGGCAAGGCACTGAAGACAAGATCAGAATTTCCTGATTCATTTGGGCTTGGGCCAAAATTTTATTTTCTTAAAAGAGGCACGTGCGAGGAACGTGCCATCAACCCTTTTAACCTATGTGATCGCCCCTTCCTTTCTTCTCCATCACAAAAATTCCCAACCCTAGCCGCCCTACTTAGCTCGTGCTTGCCCTTTCGTAGCTCGCGACTGCCCATACACCTCAACACACCACCACTCCAAAATTTTACATCCTTCCCCATTTTCAACCCCCACTCTAACTCAAAACCCCAATTTTTCAAATCCTTACTTTAAATGGCTCGAATTATCAAAATCGTGTCGGAGCAAAATTTTCAAAACCTCTTCTATTCCGATCTATTTGAAGTGCACTTCAGGGCTAAGATGAAAAGAAGAGGATGGGAACCCTTGGTTTTGTTGGAAGATGCAGTTTATTCTCCCTCTCTTACTCCTTCATTTTATAATTGCATGCTTAGAGAGGCGGATGACCACATTACGGTTGTTAAGGATGGCCGCTCGCTGGAGCTCACCAAAGAGGTGGTGAGGGGTGTTCTTGGGATTCCTCTGAAAGCCTATGTTCAGATGGAACAGTCCCCAGATGGTAAGACCGTTGACGTGATGATAGTAGAGACGCTTCTCAAGGGGGTTAACCCAAGTCTCACTGTTCTTATCAGAGTTCGCTACGAAAGAACCAGCTAGCAGTATCTCAGTGGACAACATACAACCTGGTAGGCTCGGCCAAGCCTTCGGATATAGGTAAGGTGATGCTTCACATTTTATGGATTCTTCAAGAGCAGAAGAATAGCTTCTACATTGTCTCCTTTATCTTCGAGCAACTCTACAAACCAAAGAAGACGTCTGCCCCTCTACCAGTGCTGGCATGGTCACCAAGATCATGCAGCACTGGGGATTCCAAGCCACAGACGCCCTAGTGGAGGTCAAGGACGCTACCACAGGTCCTATCTATGCCCACCGTGTCCAAAAGTCATGGCTTCCACCTGAAGCCAAAGCCGCTGAGCAAGCACGCCCGACTGAGAAGGTGGTTACTTCGCCGACGATGTCATTAGACAGTTCACTCAACCCATAGACGGAATTCACTTCCTCCATGGAGGCCAGAGGATTCTGCACTCATATCTCCACCAGCTTAGGGGAAACTCACGGTATCATCATAGCATAACAGTGGAATATCAGAGAAGAACAACATGCCCTCAAAGAGGAGCAGCGGACCTTCCAGCAGGAGTAGCGACGTTTTCAGCACAGTGTCACTAGAACACTACAGAGCATCAGAGACGCGCTCCCGCATAGTGATAGACATGCCAGGCCTCGACGTCAGCAAGAAGAAGGATATTCTAGACGTCGAGACTAGTCACGCACGGATTCTGACTAAGATTCCTAGTGTCCGTATAGTTGGATCTATTTATTTTTATGTTTCTTTTTCACGTGTATGATGTAGTATAAGTTTAACTTTATGTTTAATATTATCTGCTAGTTTTATTTTGTTTTTCTTGTGAAATTTGGTTTATGAGTAGAAGGTAAAACAGATACATCATGCCAAAAAATTTCATTTTCTTTCATGCATTTTATATATGTTTTCAAAAAAAACAAAAACCCAAAAAGATTTTATAGTAGAATAAATAACCCTAGCATACTAAACCATGTATTTCTCGTTCTATATCTAACAACCCACGCCCCAAACTTATTTGAGGGCGGCGTATATTCATCATGAAGAACATAATACAGGTGCATCGCCATTTTTGCTCATGTTTCTATAGTAATCTCTTTCCTTATATCTTCATACTTTGAGGACATACATAGTTCTATCATAGAGTTGGTATAGTAACATTTTGCAAAAACTAGACATTTTCTATATAATATATATAGTAGTATATTTCTTCATTTCTTAAAAAAATTTGAAAAATACCAAAAATATTTTTCCATTTAGTATTAAAAAGTATTGTTTTCTTTTTCTATGATGAATAAAAAGTTTAGAAGTCTCATTATAGCAATATAGTAAGGACTTGTTTTTCGTACTTAGACTAATATACGTACAATAGTTTTTGCATCTTTTCATGAATGACATGCATCAACATTTGTTTGTATATAGCAGTGAGTTTCCGAAGCTAAGGTTAGAACAATTAAGTTCCATATCATGTGAGAATCTAGCCAAAAGCCTCTTCTGAATGATTATTAAGTGATGACACAAAGGATGTTCGGATAGAAATACAACACGTACACTTGCTTGATCACCACGCCATATCCTATAAGGGAATTTAGGCCTTTTTTGGATTGATATAGCCAAATAAACGTTAAAAACCCAAAAATATAGTTTTCCTCTAGTTACCCCTCTTAAGCCTTCGTTTTATTCTTCACTAATAATTCCTAACCCCTCACAACAAACAATAAAAAGCTTACCCAGCTGATGAGTTAAGAATTAGATGGATATCAGAATAATAGAAGAGAAGACCTTATACAAAAATAGAACAGTTATCTGTTTCAAAAAAAGAAAAAAAAGACCCATAAAAAAAAACCAAAACTCTAAAAATTCAAAGGAGTCAAAAATCGAATCTCCTAAAAGTTCAAAATCAAAAGCAAAAAATATCAAAAGCAAAAAAAAACCAAAGCAAAGTTATAACTCCCAAAAATTCAAAATCATATGGAGTCGCAGAGCCAAAGGGCTAAAAGAATGTATCAATATTCGGAAGAAAAATAACAAAACAAGATTCTTCTCTGGTTACAAGTATTTTGAAGACCCAGTTTCTCACCTTATCAAATTTTTTTTTCCCATTCCTTTTTCTTTCTAAACCATCACCCTAGCCCCGTAACTTCTAATAAAAGACCTCTAGCTCGATTAGGAATTGGATGGTGTGATAGTAAGTGGCAAGCGTGATCAATTGTTCCCCGGTTTATTTGGATGTCATTTGAGTATGTGAGGAATATAAGTACCCACTGCACTTAAGAGAACGAAACTTTAGTGAATCTATCAGAGAGTTGTGATTACAACACACCCTTGTGAGAACCCACATTAAGGACGCTCTCCAAAAGTCTCGGAAACAACTCTGCTTTTGCATTTCATTACTTACGTTTTGCACATTTATCTCTAGATGATTAAATTACTGTACGTATGTTATTCTAAGTTCAAAGGAGTTTTTCCTTATTCACCGCTAATGAGATGTATGGACTTCTAAAAATAAATAAGGAAACAAGACCTTCATGCTAAATAGAAGAAATTTGTGAGTACCTTCACCGAAAAACTCTCACGAGGCTTAAAGCTCGTCCATTAGGGAAGTCCTAGTAGTTTAAGGCCTTGTTGTATATAGTCAATGCAATCGCACTCTGCGAAACAAGATTAGTATAACTGATAATAAATCACTCATTTGTGATTTTAGTTTTTTTTTCTCTCATACTTGCTTGAGGATAAGCAAGATGCTATTTGGGGGTGGTGATCAGCTCTGAAATGTGCGTTTTAGTACTCCGTATATTGCTGTATTACAGTCCCTCTTACGCTTAACGAAAAGACAACTCATAGTTTTTACTGTCTTTTTTAGGTTAAGGAGTATTTCAAACCACTATCATAAAAACTGCGTCTTAGCACCAAAAGGAGCCTTAATCGCATTTATTATGAAGACCAGTAGCTGCTATGGAAAAGTGCTGAAAAAGTCAAGTCAACCAGTCAAAGTCCTCAATTCAGACGACCAAAGATGGATGCCCTTATTTTAAATTATAAAGACTTATCCCTAAACCTATCTTGGTCAAGAAGGCACCAAAAAGGAAAAGCAAAAGTGAAAGGGGTGAGGTGTCTAGTTTAGAATGAATGAGGGCAAATCTGTAAATGGCAAAAATAGGGGTATATAATCAAAAAGTAAAGGAGAGAGAACTCATCCATTGGCTTAGGATCCAAACCATTTGGTTTGTTTATTTTATTGTCTTGGTTTTCAATTCATGCTTTTAATTTATTGTTGTTTTATTTCATTTTATTTCAATCAACTTGTTATTTCAATTCCTTTATTCCAATCAACTTGTTATTTGTTATTTGTTTCAATCTTCATCTTGTTTGCTTGTTTCATTTCAATGTTTTAATCAATCTTCCTTTCATGTTTTCAAGTTATTTCAATCAACAATCAAAGCTTTCAAGTTCATTAGCTTAGAACCATTCTAATATTCAAGAGTCTACCTTTCTTCTTCTATCTCCCTCACTCAAACTCTAAACAATTTAGGATGAACCTCAACTCTTAATCTAAACTCTTTTGAAGTATACTCACTACAATATTAAAGCTTCAAGGTCCTATCTATGCCTACTGCATCCAGAAGTTTTGGTATCCACCTGCCGCCAGAGCCGCCGAGCAAGCACGCTCGACTGAGAAAGTGGATTACTTCGCTGAAGATGCCACTCGATAGTTCACTCAGCCCATGGATAGAATTCATTTCCTCCATGGAGGCCAGAGGATTCTGCATGTGTATCTCCACCAGCTCAGGGAAACTCAAGGGAACATTATAGCAGAACAGCGAACAATCAGAGAGGAGCAACAGTCCTTCCAGCAGGAGCAGCGATGTTTTCAACACAGTTTCACTAGAACACTGCAGAACAGTAGAAATGCGCTCCCGCATAGTGATAGACATGCTAGGAACCGACATCAAAGAGAAGGATATTCTCGACGTTGTGACAAGTCACGCACGGATTCTGACTAGGAAATCTCCCTAGTGTCCGTATAGTTGGATTTATTTATCTTTATTTTTCTTTTCACATGTATGACATAGTATAAGTTCAGTTATATGTTATATATTATTATTTGTGTGTTTTCTTTTGTGGAATTTGGTTAATGTGTATAAGGTAATACATATACATCATGCCAAAATTTTCCATTTTTCTTCTGTAATTTCATATATGTTTTCAAAAATATAAAAAACCAAAAAGATTTTCATAGTAGAATAATTATCCTTAGTAGAATAAACCTTGTATTTCTCGTTCTATATCAAATAACCCCCGCCCCAAACTTATTTAGGGGTTGCGTATTTTCATCATGAAGAACGGAATACATGTCTATCGCCGTTTTTGCTAATGTTTCTATGGTAATCTCTTTCCTTATCTTTTCATACTTTGATAATAAAACATCTTTCTATTTGGGGGTGGTATAGTAATATTTTGCAAATAGTAGACATTTCTTTCTTAGTAGCATAATTCTTTCTTAGTAGTATATTTCTTCCCTTTCAAAAAATATTTTGAAAAAAGACTAAAAATGTTTTTCTATTTAGTATTAAAAATCTTGTTTCCTTTTTCTATGATGAATAAATAGTCTAGAAGTCTCATTATAGCAATAGAGTAAGGATTCGTTCTTCGAACTTAGACTAATATACGTACAATAGTTTATATATCTTTTCATGAATGGCATGCATTAACATTTGTTTGTATATAGCAGTGAGTTTCCGAAGCCAAGGTTAGAACAATTAAGTTCCATATCTTGTGAGAATCTAGCCAAAAGCCTCATTTGAATGATTATTGAGTGATGACACAAAGGATGTCCGGATAGAAATACCACACGTCCACTTGCTTGATCACCACGCCATATCCTAGGAGAGAATTTATGCCCTTTTTGGATCGATATAGCCAAATAAACGTTGAAACCCCAAAAATATAGTTTTCCTCTAGTTACCCCTCTTGAGCCTTCACCATTTTATAAAGTCTACCCTTTTTATTCTTCACCATAAAAAACTTACCCAGCTGACGAGTTGAGAATTGGATGGATATCAGAAAAAGAGAAGAGAAGACCTTGTACAAAAACAGATCAGTTAGTTGTTTCGAAAAGAAAAGAAAGACCCACCAAAAACCAAAACTCAAAAAAAAAATCAAAGGAGTCAAAAATTGAATCTCCCAAAAGTTTAAAATCAAAATAAGACAATACCAAAAAGAAAAGCAAAAAGAAACAAAAAGGTAGAACTCCCAAAATTCAAAATCATATGGAGTCACAAAGCCAAAGGGCTAAAAGATTGTATCACAATTCGAAAGCAAAGAACAAAATGAGGTACTTCTCTGGCTACAAGTATCTAGAAGACCCAGTTTCTCATCTTATCAAAAAATAAAAATTCCCTTCCTTTTTTTTCTTTCTAAACCATCACCCTAGCCCCGTAACTCCTAATAAAAGACCTCTAGCTCAATTTGGAATAGGATGGTGTGATAGTAAGTGGCAAGCATGATCAATCGACCCCGGTTTCTTTGGACGTCATTTGAGTATGTGAGAAATATAAGTGCCCACTGCATTTGAGAGAACAAAACTTGAGTGAATCTATCAGAGAGTTGTGATTGCAACACACCCCTGTGAGAACCCACATTAAGGACACTCTCTAAAAGTCTCGGAAATAACTCTGCTTTTGCATTTCATTGCTCACGTTTTGCACATTTATCTCTAGATGATTAAATTACTGTACATATGTTATTCTAAGTTCAAATGAGTTTTTCCTTATTCATCGCTAATGAGATGTATGGACTTTTGAGAAGAAATAAGGAAACAAGGCATGCATACTAAATAGAAGAAATTTGTGAGTACCTTCACTGGAAAACTCTCACGAGGCTTAAAGCTCATCCACTAGGGAATTCCAAGTGGTTTAAGGCCTTGTTGTATATGGTCAATGCAATCGTACTCCGCAAAACGAGATTAGTATAATTAGTAATAAATCACAGATTTGTGATCTTAGTTTCTCTCATCCTTGCTTGAAGACAAGCAAGATGCTATTTGGGGGTGGTGACCAGCTCCTAAATGTGAATTTTATTACTCTTACATTACAGCATTACAGCCCTCCTTACACATAATGAAAAGACAACTCATAAATTTTATTGCCTTTTTTCAGGTTACAAAGAAATTCATACCACTTATCATGAAAGCTGCGTATTAGCTCGAAAAGGAGCATTAATTATGCTTAATATGAAGATCCGAAGCTGCCATAAAAAAGTTCTGAAAAAGTCAATGGTCAAAGTCAAAGGTCAAAATCAAAGGTCAAAGTCAACAGTCATAGGTCAAGGACTCAGAACTAAGGAGCTGAAAGTCAAGTCCTCAATTCAGAAGACCTAAAATGGATGTCCTTAACTCAAAAGTTGGTCTTCTCTTAAACCTATCTTGATCAAGAAGAAATAAAAAAGCAAAAGTATAAAGCAAAGGGGTGAGGTGTCTCAAATGTAATGGAGAAGGGCAAATTAATCATTAGCATAAAGTAGGGGTATATAAACTAAAAGTTGTGGAGAGAGAAAGGCACCTAGACTTAATCTAGTGTCATTAGGATTTATTTTCTTGTTTTTCATTCAAGTCATTTACTTTATTGTTCTTCATTTCAATCTTGTTATTTTCTTTTATCTTGCAATCAATCAATCTTCTTTTTGTTGTTTTTCATTTCAATCTTTCCTTAAAATGTTTTTGTCATTCAATCATTTACAACTTAACTTTCAATGTTCTTCATAGCTTAAAAACCAACTTGTCCTAAACTAGAGATTCTACCTTCCTTTCTTCAACTCCTATCATTTAAGCCCAAACAATATATGGTGAACCTCTCTCAAATCAAATTTTGAAGTCACTACCACTAAACAACAGCTTCAAGCACCTTTGGGGGAATATAATAATTGCAGTCCTTTGTTCACCATACACAATCCACCTTTCACTTCTTTTCATAGCAACTATGATGCCACAAAATTGAATAAAGTAGAAAAATATTAATAATTACAAAAAACAGTGTTTGTTAAAAATTGTGAAAAGTGCAATTACCCCTAATTGTAACAAAAGAGAGTTCAAATCCTAGAAAACAAAACCTTGATGACTCATTCGTAAATCACTATCAATCATGATTAAGACCCCAATCCTTTCATAACTCATATAATTATACAAAAGAAAATTATGGGTCCGATGAATCACGCTGTAATTTTACCTTTTTAGGTAATTTTTGTTGCACCCTTCTAGTTGATTGGCATAAGTACCGACTGACTTCGGCTCCCCATATACTAGACCTACATGTTGCCTAATCCAATGCAAAACATTCCCAACTGATCCTACAAACATAGTATACAAACCTCAATATCACACAAAAAAAGCGCCAAAGGGCTAACACTAAGTTATAAGCTCCCATTGCAATTAACCTCAATATCAGTTCATGTAAGTTTATTCTCAAATAAAACACATAAAAAAATTGAGTAAAACTAATAACTGATAATTGCAAAAAATAATATGATTATTTTAGAAATTGTATACCTTGTCCCAAGAAGCATCACTCAAAGGGAAAACAACATGTTCATGAAGAAATCATTTTTTTAATAACCTTTTTTGAAAAAATAACAATCATGTAGCGTTCTCAGCAACATACAACGTTGGAGAGGATCGATGCGAAAAGCAAAAGGGTTGCAATCAATTACATGAAAAGCAAAACGGTTGCAATCCATTGCAAAAAGAAGAGAGATAGGGAGAAAGATTTGTCTACCTAAAAGCCAATTAGTCTATCTTGCCCGACTCAATGTCCCCCTAGACCCACCATTTTTTTAACCGTCTTAGGCCTAGGCGAGTCGGCTAGGAACTGCCTAAGTCGTTTTCTAGAACAGCATATTATATCACAAATTAAATCACTAATTTGAGTTGGTTTGCAGCAACAATACACTCATGCATGTTCAACACTCAGTTGAGAATTTTGATTTTCAAAGGAATAGAAAAAGGAAAGTGAAGCCCTGGCAATTAAAATTAGTCCTCATTGTTGGAATCATTCGATAAAAAATTACTTCAAATATGACAATACGATGAGTTTTGACAGAGCAATCAGCAGAAGCATTAAAAGAAACTTTTCTAAGTTAACCAATAACTATACCCATACAATTATCCTTACAATAAGCATAACATTTGTCATTCATTCCAGAAATATATATACATATATGAATGCAATAGTTCGATTGGGAGGCTATATGATTTACTCTAATAATTTGTATCTCATAATAATTTAACGAAGGAAAGGTCTCAAGCTGTGCTAACATACAGTTCCTCCACAAATTCATACTGCTCAGAATCACTGACAAAAGAACCCGCAAGTATTGGGCATTCATTTGTGGTACGGTACATAAGATTTGGGCTGAGCAGAATAGGAGAAGGTTCTAGTCTGTCCCTTACCTCCAAGCTAAGGAACTGGTTGAACTCATTGTAAAAGATAATAAACTCTATCTACAGGTAAAAATTAAAGACATTGTCAGTACTTCTGAGATCAAACAACTCCTACAAACACTCCGGTTGCAAGTGAATTTGAAGGAGAACACTGAAATTCCATGCTACTGGACTAAACCTGATGAGGGAGTTGTGAAATTGAACACATATGGGGCAGTGACTAGTCAAGGTGCTAGCTCAAGAGGAATCATCCGTGACAGCAATGGAGATACAATGGTGGCTTACATAGGCCGTAGCTTGAACAGCTCAGTTCTATATCAGGAGTTAAATGCAACACACCAAGGGTTGGAGTTATGTATGCGACTTGGAATCCCAAAAGTGTCAGTGGCGTCTGATTCGTTAGGAGCAGTTCATGATATAATGAAGATAGAAGCTCCTCCATGGCAGATGGTAGATATGGTAGTATCTATCCAGAGAATGGGAGTGGCTTTTGAGTTCATAGAATTTAAACATGTTTTTAGGGAAACTAATAAGGCAGCGGATCATTTGGCATCCTTGGCTGACCATTCAGAGTTGATAGCTGACTCTTGTATAATCTTCATCCCTCCTCTGTCTGAAAAGTTGCAGACTATTGTAAAGGATGATATGGAGGGAAAGATGTATATGAGGTTTAATTAATGCAGGTTAGGGGTAGGCCAAAACCACAGTTTATTGTTCAAAAAGAAAAAAAACCTGCAAGTTTGCAACCAATCTCTCATGCGTTTAAAAAATAAATAAAGCGAACCAAGGATTTAGTTCTTAAGGAATGACTTTAATGTCATAAATATGTTAAGCTAAATGAACATGCAGGGGACACAATATTGAAAATCAACGTAGTATATAATCTCAATAATGTTTTGATATGCTATTTATTAAAGCAATGATATTACTTGAGTATATCCTTATTTTCTTAAAGTTACTCCAAATAATTTCATTAACAAATCACTGAAGCTTGCACACTGCATCCAAAGATGTAGACAACGAAATACTTATGCCCATAAATCACCATATCGACTACCATTGCAAGTGTTATGATAGGGAGCATGCCAATTGTTGATAAGTAGTGGTCATTTGAATACCACAAAACAAATGTTCTTATGTCATAATACCGAATGTAGTAGGGAATGCATATGGAGTAGAAACAATGAGAAGTCATAATGAAACAAAGCCAATTTACTCTAGATGCCTCTTTTACCAAAAATAATACGAAAGAATAGTTTCAAGTATGCATTTAATGGTGTTCATGGGTGTAACCTATACCACTATACTGGTGTTAACTAATGAAGAAGGTCTCTGTCTACGTGTTGTGAAAAAACGTGTTTTTTGCTAGGTTGTCAAAAAACCATTCATCTACTAATGAAGAAGGTCTCTATCTATGTATTGTAAATCAATGCCCTAATGAAGAAGCAATGCCAGCTAAATGAAATTTGAGGTTCATGTCAAACGTGGCAAGCTGCCACTCTAAATTTGGGTTATAGTTTAAGTTTCCTTCTTCCCTTAAGAAAAGGAGGGGAAAATGTTGAATATGTTGAGTCAAAATAAAATGGGTAAAATTGTAGACTATAAGTTCTTTCACAGAGGATAAAAAGGAATTATGTCCATCCCTGCCCACGAAAAATGATGAATAATTGATTAGGAAAATTAAAAAAAGCTCAAAACATGGGTATATGGCAATATGATATAACGTACAGAGATGATGTGCTTAATATGTTGGCAAACACTAATACGTCAGTTAAAATGTATCCGTGCTTGCGTATGAAAAAGGAAATGGGTAACAATTCTTGAAAGCAGGTAATATCTTCCTACAATTTCACCTATTTGTAAGACTGGTGTTGGCCTCATGGACTTCCTATAAGTTGCAAGAGATACTCCTATCTATCCAAGATAGTAATATTCGTTCTTGTATCATATGGCACCCAGTTTGTCGACTTGTCAATCTTAGTTTCGCATAACAAAAATTATGGCTGCAACATACAAAAAGAATGTTATAGTAAAGAACTATATGCAATGGGCAACAACCTATACTGTAACCCAACTCACTTATCTATAGCCCAACAGAATTGAACCTATGCTTAATGTTCCTAAAACGCAGTAACCCCAAGTAGGCAAGACTAGCTATATAGTTTCTAATACTAAAACGCAATACCAAACTTGGCATCAAATAAAGGAGATCAAAGTTAAGAATATTAATACTAGAATTTCCATTTGTTAGGTCTTCTTACATAGTTACTCAATAAATTTGCTACTGCATCAACTGCACACATGCGCTATAATTTTCCCTTTATCTTGAGAACAACCACCATGGTAGAGAGGGGGGGGGGGGGAGAGGAGAGATTAATATAGGATAACCTAAACTAACATACAACAAAATCAGTCATAAGAAACATTTTATTTTTAGTGTCTAACATCATAATATTATGGGGTAATTGTCTCATTGTAAATATTGTCAATACTTTTTTCGTCAAAAGAAACAATTTTGTATGGTAAAACATCACAACTATAGCTTAAAGTTGCATTTACCAATGATGTGGTCTTAGTTTTTTTTAGACATCCATATATGAAATAGCCAACAAAATCAGTATGCTTGCAAACACATCAAAAATACCAAACTCATATACCGCATATTGCCAACAATGTATTTCCTAATTGTTGTGGATAAATCAATGCGGAAACAACGTTATCCACTACAAATAGATCAACCCTACACAAGGATTGATCTTTCTCACTAGACAAGACTTCAACACCCTCCAAGTATTATCCCAACACTTCTCAATGTCAATAAACAAGCATATAAAGTAGAACAATTAATATAAAAGAAGAACAAACCACAAGACGAGATATATCGTGGTTCGGCAATTTGCCTACGTCCACACTGCGACTTCCAAGCTTTACTAGATGTCTAGAGTAACAGATTACAAGATCTCTCGATTCACTCATAAAGAATGAACATTCAACTCACTAAGAATTACTCTCTTACAATCTCTCTCTTTCTTAGTTTTGGTTAGGTTAAGTTTTTACAGAAAAAACTTTGTATTTATATTGTTTTCGAAAACAGTCGAAGTCATCTTTGAAATCTGGTAGGGCTGGCTTGGCTTTGGGCAGCAAAAGTCGGCGGCGTGCCTTAACAACCTGATCGTTTTCCAATAGAGGAGTGCGGGCGCGCCCTTATCCAGGCATACATATGCGCGGGAATGCCTTACACGAGAGAAAGAAAAAAAAAACACCTTTTTTCTCTACATTCTCCACCTCGGTGAGGTTTTAACACATAAAACCGAGCCGTGCACATCCAGCAAGAAGTACTAATCCCGAACTTCGCCGTCAAGGACCATGCCCACAAAAGGACCATGCCCCCACAAAGAGTGTCTTGCTCACGAAGAGCCACCCACAAAGAGTGTCTTGCTCATGAAAAGCTACCCACAAAGAGTCATGCTCACGAAGAGCACGTCTTGCCCACAAAGAGCTATTTTCACAGAGAGTCATGCTCACAAAGAGCAATCACGCCCACGAAAGGCCATGCCTACAAAAGGCATCAATCGACAATGCATGAGCCTCTACCATTTGTGGAGTACCTCCAACCAATGTTGGAACTCAGCTCCATAGAGAACCTTCTACAACCCAAAACCTTTTTGCCCGTAGGCAATGAAACAAACTCCCAAGTACAAAACTTGTCACAAGCCTCCACCATTTCATGCATATCCACCGACCAATCTTTGCAATGACCATCTCTAACAACTTCTTCGAAGTCATTTGGTTCATCACCCCCAATATTCAATGCGTAGGCAACCGAGTCCGATTGACCATAATGCTTCACTGGCTTATTATGTCCATACTTCGTAACTTGTTTCACACTTCTCTTTGGCTTTGATCTAACCAAAGCTTCCTACTCAGGTTGTTATAGCTCTACTTCTTGTTGAATAGTTCTTTCATTAAGAACTTCACTCTCTGTAGCATCCTCTGACGCTTCCATCTCAATCACTTGAGATTCTATAGAATCACCACTATTTTCAGCCTTCTCTGGCCTACTAAAATGTAGCACAGAAGTCTCATCAAAGGTAACCTCACTGCTGACTAAGAACTTGTGGTTCTCAAAACACCACAATCCGTATCCTTTTTCTCCCTTTGCATAGCCCAAGAATATAGCTTTCTTAGTTTTAGGATCAAGTTTACTATCTTTCATATGGTAGTAAGCACTAGATCCAAACACGCGCAAAGTATCATAATCAGCTGGTTTCCATGTCCACACTTCATAAGGTGTCTTGCAGTCTATCGCCGGAACTGGTGATCTATTATACAAGTAACACGTCATGGCCACTACATCTACCCAGAACTCTTTGCCAAGATTGGCATTGGAAAGCAAACACCTAGCTTTCTCAAGCAACGTGCGATTCATTTTTTCTTCTAACCCATTCTACTGTGGCGTGCCCCTCACTGTCCAGTGTCTTGCAATACCCTGTTGCGTACAGAACTCCTTGAAATGACCAAGGTATACTCAGTACCATTATCAGACCTCAAAGTCTTCACCTTTCTTTCTGTGTGCTTCTTAACCATTGCTTTCCACCTTTTAAATGTCTCGAAAACTTCATCCTTGGACTTCAAGATATATACCCACACATAGCGTGTATAATCATCGATGAAAGAGACATAATACCGGTTACCTCCCTTAAAAGCCACTCTAGAGGGTCCCCAAACATCCATATGCACATAATCCAGGATGCCTCTCGTCTTGTGCTTACTTGTACCGAACTTGACTCTGCACTGCTTGCCATAGACACAATGCTCGCAGAATTCCATACTTGGTTTCTCTAAGTCTTTTAGTAGCCCTCGCTTGCACAACTCAGACAATCTTTTTTGGCTCATATACCCAAGACGCATATGCCACAATTTTGTGCACTCAGAATCATCACCACATGTACCCACTGCTACATCGCCTATCACTGTACTACTCAACAAAGTATACAAGTTGTCATGTCTTTGACCCTTCATAATGTCTAAAGAGCCACTAAGGATCTTTAGGACTCCACCATTTCCCACAAACTTGTGGTCTTTAGAATCCAAGGTACCAAGAGAAATAAGGTCTTCTTTAGCTCAGGAACATGCCTCACATCGGTTAAAGTCCTCACTACACCATCATGCATCTTGACCCGTATTATTCCAATTCCTACCATCTTACAAGCAACATCATTACCCATCAAAATGGAACCTTCACTCAAGTTCTCATAGGTAGCAAACCACTTCCTATTTGGACACATGTGGTAGGAACGCCCGAAATCAAGAATCCACTTTTCGATCATGTGGTCATCTTGTGTAGAAATCGAAAGACATACATCATCCCCATCGAAGTCGGAAGCAAGCCTTGCTTCACTAATATCCTCATTCTCAAACTTACCACTCATCTTGTTACTCTTTTTCAGGCTAGGGCAATCACATAGATAATGCCCCTTTTCCTTGCAATTGTAGCACCGTACATGCTCTGATACCAATTGTTATGGATAAATTAATGCAGAAACAACGTTATCCACTACAAATAGATCAACCCTACACAAGGATTGATCTTTCTTACTAGACAAGACTTCAACACCCTCCAAGTACTATCCCAACACATCTCAATGTCAATAAACAAACATATAAAGTAGAACAATTAATATAAAAGAAGAACAAACCACAAGACGAGATATATCATGGTTCGGCAATTTGCCTACGTCCACACTGCGAGTTCCAAGCTTTACTAGATGTCTAGAGTAACATATTACAAGATCTCTCAATTCACTCATAAAGAATGAACATTCAACTCACTAAGAATTACTCTCTTACAATCTCTCTCTTTCTTGGTTTTGGTTAGGTTAACTTTTTACAGAAAAAACTTTGTATTTATACTATTTTTGAAAATAGTAGAAGTCATCTTTGAAATCTGATTGAAGTGGTGGGTGCAGCGAGTAAAAGTCGAAATGGCGTGCGTGCCTAACAACCTGATCGTTTGCGAAGAGAGGAGCGCGGGCACGCCCTTGTCCAGGCATACATAAACGCGGGCACGCCTTACACGAGAGAAAGAAAAAAAAAACACCTTTTTTCTCTACACTAATCTATTTTAATTGAATACAAATCCAATATAAAAACATTCATTTGAAATATATAGATTAATCATTCCTGTCAATGGGTGGTTTGAGAGAAATGGGGTGTAAGAGTTTGAGATCGAGGCGAATCTAAATAAAGTCAGATGAATGTGTAAAGGCAAGGATCCTCTACATTAAGAACCATTTAAGTTACACCTAAATAATAGTTCACTGAGATGAAAATTAAAGATGGAATTTACAATTGCCACGGTAAAAAAAAAGTATCAAAGTAGTCAGTACTCGGTCATTACTATTTCTTGATCATTTATTGACTCAGTCGTCGCAGGGGTGGCAAATGAATTTCTTTAATTAGCAAATGACAAAAACCATGAAATGAAACAGATAGAAAAAAAAATCAACATGGATTATTTCATGTTAGATCAATACCTTCATTATGATAAGTAATGTATTGATGGAGCCTATTTGATAGTGATTCTCAGGCATTCATTATGGACGTCTGCTTTTGCAAATTACTCTGTTAAAAAAGAAACGATAAGATTAGGACATTTGCATGCTGAAGCCGAAGAACAACGAAGTACTACTGAAAAACTAAATGCAGCCAACATATTAGAATAGAATTAGATTAGAACAGTAACTTATTGAAGATAATAGGGAAGCCAATAACAAAAATTGTGAACGGTTAACGGTGTTAATCTGGGCTAATATTGATCAACGTGTAAGTAAATACTGTTACCAAAATATACTTGGGAAGTCAAATGGTACAAATGTACAATAAATTATCAGATACAGTTGTAGTTAAGATAATGTATTTTCAGCAAAACAAAAAACCAACTGAAACAGAAAACCATTGTTGACCAACAACAACACAAAGAAGTTGTAAGAAAGTGCAGGTTAGTGATAACGTTATTAAACTGGACACGTTATCAAAAATATCTTTATATGCAGATGCTCCTTATCCATCTTCTTATTCAGACAACTGCATATCCTTCGTCTTATGTATCTGCATATATTGCGTAATGACCTTGTAACCCAAAAAGTGCACAGATACTCCTTCTCCATTAATCGCTCTCAGAAAAACAAAATTGTAGATGCATCCATTACGTAATCACAAACATTTCCAGGGGAGGGTGTAAAATTCTGTCTCTGACTCTCCTCAAGCAGCTTACGGAATGTCTTGCTTATGACTTTCCCTTTGGCATCATGAGTCTTCACTGCCATACTAGGAACTTCCAGAAGCATAGCACATACCAGATGGACAGCCTCCAAAAGCTCGAGATTTATATGTGTGTGTGGTAAGGCATCTGATTCCTTGCTTCCATAATTTCCTGCATTCGAGTTTTGTAATGGCAGCCGCAATCTGAGACACCTTGATGAAGCAGCTTCTTAATGCTTCCATCAGCATATAACTCAGAAAGGATCCATTTTCGGATATAGTAATGGAAAATCATTTTTTTGGATATAGAAAATCATAAAAAGAATATGAATAATGAAAAGAAGAAAAGAAAGTGAATACTTAACATCAAGGAATGAAGGTAATGCACAGTTAGTGTGTATGGAGGAACTGATGATTTTGGGAAGAAAAGAAACTGGCCAATGTTTAGAATATGTAGAGAAGAGAAAAATGAGATTTAGAATACGTAGGGTTTTCCAAAAAATATTCGGTGTTTTAAAAAGCCAAAAACTTCTAATATTTCTTCGGATATTTTTGAAATTGGGCGACATTTCTTTTGTATCGTATCGTATCGTATCATATCGTATGGGAAGGTGATTATAATTTGAGAATAGATTAAGGAGAATTAAACAAATGCGGGGAGGTGTTTCTAATTATTAACCCCTCATTTTTTTAGGAGCCACTAATATTGCTCGGTTTGGAAAATAGAGCGATATGGTGAAGAGAGAGAATATGCATGAGCTTTTATATATATAGATAGATAAGTGTAGCACTATAGCATGATATCGTAGGCCGGATGGCTTAGGCAATTGACATAAGTTGGGCCTCATTTTTGAGCAACAGATAATGAACTGGGAAGACTCAATGTTCTAAAAAACATGAGGCGGTGGGAGAGCACCTAGGCCTTCTAGGCAGCGATGGTAGTTGAGCGGTGGGAAAGTGCCTAGGCCTTCTAGAAAACGCCTATACGGGCTAGGTGCTAGGCTGTTTTTTTCCTAATATATATATATATATATATATATATATACAATAAATAAATAAAATAATTTACCATAACTCAAGAAATAAACACAAAAAAATATACTTATTACAAAAAGGTGTAATAGTTGAAGAAGATCGACTTCATATAAAAAGATACTCTTTCTTATAGTAACATATAATTTACATTGGGTTTTAGTCTTTTGAACTCATTCAAATCTTAAGCATACATGATTCTTTAATTTTCAACATTTAATCATTAAAAAAAAAAAAAAAAAAAAAAAATCTTAACTGGACCACCTAGAGGCCGATTAGTCCGCCTAGACCCACCTAATCGGTCCACTGATTTTTTAAACGACTTAGGCCTACGCGAGTCGGTTGGGCACCGCGTAGGCAGCCGTCTAGACCGATTTTTAGAACATTGGGAGGACTAGAGGGGCAACTGATAGGGCTATATACTAAAAGCATTACTTTTGTATTAACTCTAATTCTTCATTTTTTGAATGAGAATCATATAAGCAAATGTTATGCATATTATATATGTTATTAGTTATATGCATGCATCTAATACTTTATGTTGTAGATGATATGGTGTGTGGTTGATGAGCACCCAAAACTGTAATATTAAACCCCGAGAGACATAGCATTTTGGTCAATTATGTGTTTAATAATCATGTAATAATTATATTTTCGTACTTTTGCAGGTTTCCGCAGTTAACGTGAATATAATAATAAAACATGCATTGAAGTACGGGAATACTGGAATATTTGAAGTCTTCCTACTCAGCCCCAGTGAAACCCAATAAAGCCTGACTAGAGCCGAAGTTTCCAAAAGAACAAAACCAGTGCAGAACGGGTCCACATATAAAGAAGCAGCAAACTTTCGAAGCTTACATCTTTCAAACCTGGACACCGACTTCGGCTAGTGAATTGCTAGAGAAACCAGGGCGACGAACTCTACACAAAGACAGAAAGTTGTAAAAAGGCCAAAATCGGCGCCGCCACTGGACACACCACGTTAGACCCACTCTGCGGGTCCAAAAGGCATGAGGAGTCAGCATAGGCAGGTGGCAAGTGATGGTCAAAATTTTGTGCCACATTGCAATAGGAAAAGACACGTATCAATATCAATTCAATGTTTGAATTGAATTGAGAAAAGGGACAAAACATAAGGTACAAAAAGACAAAGAATCAAATTAATTCAGATGAAGCCAAAACTTTGTATTTCAAAGTTTTGAATGGATCAATTTGGCAAAAGGACGAAACCAAATTAATTCCTTCGCAAGAGACCACCCTATATATATGAGAGGGGGGTCTTCAATATTTCTCCTTCAGCATTTTTATGCTTTAGCTTATGCTCATTAGTTAGTTAGTTAGTTTATCGTCTGTAGCTTCATTCCAGTACTTTACATTCCGTAATTTTCTCTTCCAGCAGCTTCAATACTGTAAGTTATTTGATAAGAGCCCAAAACTGTAGTTTTAACCCCTTAATAATCATACTTTTAGACCAATTATGTGAGTAATAAATAAGAGTTAACACTGGTTACGTGTTTTTTTATGTATTTCAGGCAGTAAAGTTAATTATGTGTAGAAATGTGCTACTTTGGTGACATAAAGGAGCAAGGATTGGTTGCTAAGAAGTTCTGTGATAAAGACCAAGATTCAAGGGAACAAAGCCTTTCTAAAGCCCGGTAAAAGCTAAGAAGTCAAAGTCAACGCGGGCAGAAACAGCACACAAAGTCAGCAGAACTTCCGAAGGCCGTATCTTTGGACTCAGACCTCGGAATTGGGCCTACCTTACGTTAAAACAACCGGCTCGGAAAGATCTTTCCAATGGTCTAAGCCTTGACCCAATAAAAGGAGTAGAAGTGCACGAAAAGTTTGTCAAAGCCAACTCCAGCTGAAGAGCCCTTTCTGGACTAAAAGAATTGGGTTTTGGGCCCGATTTTCCGGCCCAAAACATGGCTCCAAGCCCATGCACGATTTTTGGATCTGGAGCATATAAAATCAAAAGCTTAGCTCTTTGTTAATGGTAGCTAATTAGACCTAAAACTATAGATAATTCTAGATCTAGTTTTAATTATTTTTAATTAAGTTTAGTTTCAATTCAATTCTTGTTTTAGATTAAACTCTTAAATCATTGTTCTTCATCGATTAGATAAATAAAATAGTAGATTCTTGTTCATTTCAATTTTGTCATTTACAATTGTTTAGATCTAAATTCCTTTATTACTTGTTATTTATTTCCCAGTTATTACCTAAGATTTCAATTATTGTTTAGACAAATTGCATAGAGATAGAATTTTTATATGATGTCTAGTTTTAATTCAATGAGAAATGATAGTTGTATGAATCAAGGCTAAACCTCCATTAGAGGGGTTGAAGAAGCCTTGATGAAGCTTGTTCTTTGTTAAACTTAGAAATCGTCGTGATAGTTATTCCACTCTAGAAACGATTAATTCACCATGAGAATGGGTTTAATCGCTCACATGCTAGTTATGAATTGGTAGAAATGTCATGTATAATTAAGGATTAGAATTACTATTTTGATATGCGAAGCATTCAATTTGGATCACGACGAGTCTTTGTTAGTAGGATTAAGTCGAGTTAAGGTGGATTCAATTCCCTTTAATTCTTTATCTAGATTCAAACCATTAGCATTCTATCATTTTAGTTATTAAGTAACTTGTTAATTGAATTCACCTCGTAGTATAGAATTCCCTCAGAAATCTCTCTCACTAGACTTATGATTGATTAGTTGACACGAAACCATCGCATGCTAAAGAACTAGGAGTGGAACGAACTTCCTACTCCACTATATCTTAATTTGATTGAGAGTAGAAAACTTTGATAAATTAGGCACGTAATCTCGTTTAGTTTTACTTACGTTATGAGTTTTATCGTTCATTTCGTAGGAAAACTATCATTTTTACATTTATCAAATGGCACCGCTGCCATCCTAGTTCCCTTTAACTTTGGTTTCATAGTATAATTAGTCATTTTTACGTCCCATTAAACCCACCCACCCTTGTTTGATTCATACTGTGGTTTTCCGTTTCAGCATTGAAAAGTTTCTCAAAAAATTACACAGAGCGCACCTGCGCCCAAACGCCTGGAACCCTGAGCGCGACCCGAGCTCAAACACTGTAACTTGAAGTTACACGGAGCGCACCTGCGCCCTCTGCTGAAAATTGCCCGATTTCCTCAGGTTTGTTTCAAACTTTCCATTTCTTCAAGTTTTCAGTGTTCTAACTTGTTGTACACACTGATCACGCGTAAACAAGATGTTATTCGTAAGCGAAGCAAGGAGGCATTCAGGTACTCTTTTCTTCCACACCTCGCATCTCCAGTTAGAGGTTTATACTAGTATATCAAGATTGTTTGGAGTGTTGTCGTGTTTAGACTTAGACTTGCATGAGATTAAGGTCTGGCCGGAGAAAAACACCAAACGTAATTAACCGTCAATGTCAACAAACACATCTATCTAATATACCAATCACTACACCTCTAGCTACTATTCCACACACCACACCTGACATAATGGCTGAAGAAAGAGAGACTCCTCTCTCCGACTTTTACAAAGCCTTGAGCGATAGTCCTAAATCTTGCATCGTTCTAGTAGACCCAGTGGGGGATTTTCGAATCCCCCCGAACATATTTAATTTGTTACCCGTTTTTTATGGTTTTAGACCATGAAAAACCTTATCAGCACATGCGTAGGATTGAACAAGTCCTTACAACATTCCACCATCCTACGGTTAGTGCGGAACAAATTAAACTGAGGGTATTTCCCTTCACCTTAGCCGATAAGGCGGCATCGTGGTTAACTGCCCAAGCGCCTAATTCTGTGGACTTGTGGGCTAAACTTGTTCAGCTATTTATGGAACATTTTTACCCACCCCTAAAGACGGATGAGATGCTTTCCAAGATTCATTTCTTTCGACAAAATCCTCATAAATCATTTTCAGAGGCTTGGAATCGTTTCACCGATCTCCTTATAGAATGTCCACATCATAACCTAGCGAAAGACACGTTAGTTTGTGCCTTTTTCAAAAGACTTCTACATCACCATAAAGAAGTCCTTGACATAATGAATGGGGGTAGTTTCCTAAGTAAAGGAGCCTCGGAGGCTTACAAATTTTTAGAAGATCAAACTAGGCTAATAAATAATTGGGGTAGTGATGATATCCCCTCTGCTAGTTCTTCTTCAACAGCTAAGGCACGGTATGTTTGAGATGAAACCCAATCGAACTTAAAAATTTAATCGAATCTCTAACTAAAAAGGTAGAGGCTATTTCTGTTCAACAAAAGCTTATCCCCGTCATGAATGTCAACTCCAACCCATGTAATTTCTGTTTGAGTCCTGAGCACCCTGACTCCTATTGTCCTCTCGCCCATGAACAACAATAATCAGAGCAAGATAATGTTTGCTCCATTAATAGCTATCCTATTCCTAATGCCCCATGGAGACAAAATCCCAACTTCAG
Organism: Coptis chinensis; assembly: GCF_015680905.1. Lineage (NCBI taxonomy): Eukaryota > Viridiplantae > Streptophyta > Magnoliopsida > Ranunculales > Ranunculaceae > Coptis > Coptis chinensis. The sequence continues at coordinate 72,175,815 of NC_141459.1, read as the reverse complement.
TTGGCGAAACAATCAACAAGTTACACCTCCAGGGTTTAATAACCAAAATGTTAGGCAAGTAAACAATTATAACCAAGCTCCACCTAGGCAAGGACAAGGACAAAGTCAGGGGAATTATAATAATTATAACAACCAAGCGTAACCACGACAAGGTCAAGCACAAAGTTAGGGTAATTATAATAGTTATTATACCAATAGAGGTATCGTTCCGGTTAACAATAATAACTATCACAACCCGCCCATAAATAATCAACGTGAGATAGTTCTAGTCGCACCACCTGTGACTACTACACCTACACAACCGGATCGTATCGACGCCTTTATACAGGTTACCCAATAACTTTTCCAATCAATGACTCAATCGAACCAACAGCTCTTACAATCCATAAATCAGGGCATACAACAATTAGCCCAAGAGAAAGCCCAACCAAAAGGCGTGTTTCCAGGCCAAGCGATATCAAACCCTAAAACAGCAAACACAATCTTTGAGGTAAAGGATAATACTAGCACGGGAACTACAACCGTAGGTGAGCTAAATGCCATCACCACTCTCCGTTCTGGTAAAGTGGTTGATAACAAAGTAACTATGCCTATAGTTACCCCACCAGTAGTCCCTACATCGGATATCGAACTAGATACCGAAATAGAAACTGAAGAGCCTACCACTGTAGAGGTACCAGTTAAACCACAACCTAAGAAACAGATACCCAAGGTTAGACATCCAAATTGAGCCATACGCTAAATATAGAGAAAACCAATCGTTTCCCCGAAATTAGCCATTCTAACCGGGGATACAAACTTTGAGGGAGATTAGGAACGTTTTCAAAAATCTAACGATAAACCTTCCTTTTCTCGAAGCTATTAAAAAGCTACCTAACCACGCTAAGTTTCTTAAGGAGTTGTGCACTACTAGGCATAAGACCAACATACCTAAAAACGCCTTTCTAACTGAACAGTTCCCAATTTTATCAGAAAATAATGGAACTGTTAAGTACAAGGACCACGTCGCCCTCATCAAAATGCACCTTAGGAGAATCCCACAAGACGACCGCTTTATTAGACCTGGGGGCGAGTGTTAACTTACTCCCATTTTATTTGTATAAACAAATAGGTCTACAAGAAATGCAACCTATAAAAATGACATTGCAGTTAGCGGACAGGTCTATAAAGTATCCTAAGGGTGTAGTGGAAAACGTTGCTTGTTAAGGTTCGGGATTTTCTACTATCCTGCAGATTTTGTTATCCTCGATACTGAGTAATTCGCTAACGACTCTGTCCGATCATCTTAGAAGCCCCTTCTTGGCAACCGCCAACGCTTTTATAAATTGCCGCTGATGGTAAGATGTCCTTATCTTTTGGACATCTTTCTGTTGAGGTAAACGTTTTAAAATGATGAAACAGTTACGTAATCGCGTCTATAGATGGGGAGGTTAGCATGATTGAGAGCTTATCTCAAGATTATTTTAACAACACGTTTCCGAAAACCATATGTATAAATTCCTTTCTTTTGGAACTTCAGATTTTGTAAATGACTCCTACTTAGAGGAAGTCAACACCATCCTTGAGTCCACACCAATTGTAGACCGCCCGGTTGCTCCTTATCTTCGAGTATGAAGACTTGCTACCTAAGCAAGTATTCATTCTGAAAAGATGAGGACCGACGAAAAACATCTATTGACTTTCCTTCCACCCCGATGCTTAAACCTCTTCCCCGGTTAAAATATATTCAACTTGATCCGGATGGTAGTCATCCAAGAATTATATCTTCTCATTATCTAAGGATGAAGAGACACATTTAATCGAGGGTGATTAGGGAACATTGGTATCGCGATTGGTTGGTCCCTAGCCGACATTAAGGGAATTAACCCTAATGTTTGCACTCATCATTATCCATTTGGAGGATAACGAAGACTTCTCGCATGAACCTCGGCGTCGAACCCCTGCCATGAAAGAGGTGGTTAGGGAAGAAGTCTTACGATTACTTTCGATCGCGGGTATAATATACCCGATCTCCGATAGCGAATGGGTAAGTCCCATTCATGTAGTTCCTAAGAAATCGGGGTTACCATGGTAGTGCGTAGCGCTAAGGGTGACTATGTTTTCACACAAGGTCCTATGAAATGGAGAATCAGTATTGATTACGACGTTTAAATGCTATGAAACGAAAGGATCACTTTCCTTTACCTTTTATAGATCCGATGCTTTCGAACGTCTAGGCGGGTCATGCTTTTTATTGTTTTCTAGATGGCTACTCCGGCTATTTTCAGATTATTATTGATATTGATGACCAAGAAAAGACTACCTTCACATGTCCCTTTGGACGTATGCCTATAAACGAATGCCTTTTGGCCTTTGTAATGCTCCCGGTACCTTCCAAATGTGTATGCTTCATATATTTTTGTGACATGGTAGAAGCTTTATGGAAGTTTTTATGGATGATTTTTCTATCTATGGAGACTCCTTCACAGATTGCTTGTCTAACCTTTGTCTAAGGTTTTGACACGGGTGTGAAGAAAAGAGCCTCGTTTTAAATTGGGAAAAGTGTCATTTCATGGTGAAAAGGGCATAGTACTAGGTCACATTGTATCTAGTGATGGCATCGAAGTAGATACGGACCAAACTAGATAAGATAGCGACTCTACCTATACCACGGATCGCCCATGATATTAGATCCTTTCTAGGCCATGCGGGGTTTTATAGGCTTTATTAAAGATTTCTCGAAAATAGTTAGGCCTTTAACTAATCTGCTTCTAAAGGATGCCATCTTTGATTTTAATTTTAACTATAAGCAGGCTTTTGAAACTTTAAAAGCCGCTCAAACCTCTGCACCAATTATCTGACCTCCCGATTGGTCTAAACCTTTCGAACTCATGTGTGATGCTAGTGATTATGCGGTTGGTGTTTGTCTTGGGACGAAAACTTGATAATAAGTCCACTTGTTATTTATTATGCTAGTAAAACCTTAAACGATGCTCAACGGAATTATACAACTACTGAAAAAGAATTCTTAGTCTGTCATTTATGCTTTAGATAAGTTTAGATCCTTATTTGGTTGGTTCTAAAACTTTAGTTTACACGGACCATGCGACCTTTTTTTACCTTCTTGCAAAAGAAGGATGCTAAGCGAGATTAATCCGATGGATTCTTCTCCTACAAGAGTTCACATTAGAAATAAAGGACAAAATAGGGGTCGAAAACGTAGTTGCCGACCACTTATCTAGACTTACAAAACGGCGATGATAGTGATTACGAGTCCATACCGGACTCTTTTCCCCGATGAGCATCAGATGCTATTTTTTCAAAGACCTGGTATCTTTGACATTGTAAATTATTTAGCGGCTGATTTTATTCCTTATAATTGGTCAAGAAATTAACGTAAGAAGTTCTTGGCCAGAGTTAAGTTATACTACTGGGATGAGCCCTACCTTTTTAAGTATTGTGCGAATCAGATTATTCGTCGTTGTATTCCCCAGTGGGAATATAATGAAGATCTATCGTTCTGCCATGACAAAGAGTGTGGTGGCCATTTTAGTGGAATAAAAACAGCCGCTAAAGTTCTTCAATGTGGATTTTATTGGCCTACCCTTTTTAAGGATGCCCAAGTGCATTGCAAGATGTGTATTTGTTGCCAACAACTTGGGCGAATCACAAAGCGTAATATGATGCCATTAAACCCAATCATGATAGTAGAAATTTTTGACGTTTGGGGCATTGATTTCATGGGTCCTTTCCCTGTTTTCCACGGTTTCATTTATATTCTAGTTGTCGTGGACTACGTGTCTAAATGGATAGAGGCCATGGCTTGCCGTAGCAATGACCATAAGATAGTGGTATTTTTTATTAAGGAGTATATTTTCTATCGTTTTGGCATTCCTAAAGCCATCATTAGTGATGGTGGAACACATTTTTGCAACATAGTTGTTGCATCTCTAGTGAAAAAGTATGGAGTTACACACAAGGTAGGAACTCTTTATCATCCACAAACTAGCGGACAAGTAGAAGTTTCAAATAGGGAAATCAAAAAGATTTTAGAAATAACTGTAAATCCTGATAGGAAAGACTGGTCGAAGCGTCTATCAGATGCCTTATGGGCGTATAGGACGGCTTTCAAAACTCCTATAGGTATGTCTCCCTTTAGACTTGTATTTGGGAAACCTTGTCATTTGCCCGTTGAATTAGAGCACCGTGCTCTGTGGGCTATAAAAAGCCTTAACTTCAATATTGATGAGGCGGGTGTCAAACGCAAGTTGCAATTGAATGATCTTGAGGAAATCCGTAGCAATTCTTACGATCTCGCAAATGATTATAAAGCTAACATGAAATGTGTTCATGATAAGCAAATCTTGCACAAAGAGTTTGTGCTCGGTCAAAAGGTCTTGCTTTACAACTCCCGTCTACATATTTTCCCAGGAAAACTAAAAACCCGTTGGTCTGGTCCTTTTCTGGTTACTAAAGTCACCCCTTACGGGGCAATCACTTTGGTAAATCCCAAGGACAACAGTACCTTTCAAGTTAATGGTCAACGGTTAAAACATTTTCACGAACTTCTGTCCCCTGATGTAGAGGAAGTCCTTTTACATGACCCTGTCTATGAGGACTGACCTTTGTCATTTAGTGTACTTCCTTTCACTTCCATATAGTGGTAAGTGCACCATTCAGGTAACCGGGCTCTCCCTATGGAGTGTGTGGCTATAAGTACCAGATCCTAAGTCCACGTTTCACATAATTTACGTTTTCCACTTTTGTATGTTTTCTCGGTTTTTGAGTCATGTTCCTTTATGGGGTGAATTATGTATTTATTGTTTTTCGTTTTTCTTATAATAAACTAATAAAAAAAATAAAAAAATAAAAAATAAAAATTCTAAAATCATAGAAATAGCAATCCAACAAGTCTTGGGAATCTGACTTTAAACGACCCACGTTTAAAACAAATTTTGTGTTTAAAAATTTGTTTGGGGGTGGGCAGTCGATCTTTCCATCCGGATTGCTTGAACTTTCCATTTGTGTTGCTTAGGCCCATTAGTCGTAGTTCATTCGGGTTGACGTTATCTATAACTTAGATTTCCTTCGTTCGCATAACTTACGTCACACACGCACTTAGAGGCGTTTTTCCACATTCTTATACGTCACCCCTGGTTGGAATTAAGTGTTTTATGGATCATTGGATTGGAAATTCTCTACTGATCATTTCCATAACTCATTCGCCAAAATCGGACCAGTAACAAAGCGGCAAATTGAATTTGAAATTGCGCGAAATATCGAAAAAAATTCGAATTGGGCTTGGGCCCAACTCGCGCGCACCTGCGCCCTTTTGTTTCCACCAACAGTCGTGTTTCCTTTTTCATCCCGCTAGTTAACAAGGTTTAAAGGAAAACCTAACAACCAAAAAATAAATAAATAAATAAATAAATAATTTAAAAAAAAAAAAAAAAACACCTATTTACACCACTCCCATTGTTAACCACCAGCCCGAGTTCTCTCAAACAAATTTCCCAAACCACCGAAAACAGCCGCCAATTCAAGCTTCCAACCTGCCACCATACCCACCACCGCCACCACCATTGTTTTTAGTGGTTTTTCATCAAACTCGCCTCCTCCACCGTCTACAAAACCATTGTTTGTTTCAAAAACTTCAATTGCGCTACGACGAAGAATTTTTGCCGGCTACGCATTTGTTTGCCGGCGCTTCGCCGCCATTTTACGACGCGAGATGATTAGGAGGGGATTGAACGGACTGTGGTACTTTCGAGGAGTTCTATCACTATGATTTGGTAGAACAGTTTTATAAGAAGCGAGAATTGGAAGGGGATAGGATTTTCATTAAGGTAGCAGGAACGAGGAGGGAAGTAACGAGACAGTTGTTGGCTGAGCTGTTAGGCGTTACGCCTGGAAGCAACCTAGAAGCCACCATTCAAGAATCGCAGTATACTGGAGTTCCTGCTTTGATGAAAGATACTGTCGTGGAGGGTGAATACAATACGAGTTCTCATTGCGTCCGCCAGTCAAGTCTGAGAACCAACCAACTAACTGTAGCTCAGTGGATTGGTAGGAACGTCCTCGGGAAAGAAAAAGTCAGCGATATCGGTTACGCAAATGTCCGCGACGTTCTCCTGATTTTGCAAACGAATAAGTATAATTTCTGCATCCTCAATTTAATTTTTAATGTGATTAGAGGAGTGGGAAAGAGAGCATTGCGCCTCTTCCCATATTGATCACTAAGATCATGCTCTCATTTAGAGCTGTCGCAAAATCTGCTCCTATTAAGATCAAATTGCATTCTAATGCAAGTATTTATACGGATTGCATCCAAGAGACTTGGCCGTTATCTGAAAGAAATGTAGTTGAGTTGGTGGATGAAATGGAAGATATGACATGTCTGGATAAAAATGCATTAGATAGTTGTAGTTCTAATTTAGAACGCATGCAAGTGTTGCAAACTGGCTTGCGTTGTGTTTATGGTATTTGTGAAGATATCCGAGATAGACAGATTGTAGTTAGAAATAAACAAACGAACCTTCGACGAGTTTAAAATGCTCGAAAGGGGTCGAAGATATCTTGTCTAACATGGAGACTATCCACCAAAGATCACCAAGCCCGAAGATGCGATCGGATCGGAGATGGAAGCACGTAGCTTGTTCGAATAGAGATGCTTCGACGCGACGCCACCCTTTGAGGATTCTGTTTCGACGCGAGTCCGAGATGCATGGCGTCGTCGCCGAAGGACGAGATGGCTCAAGCCATTCTTCATCCCAGACCAATCTCCATCTCGTGGTCCATCTTCATCACATGGCTAGGTGTTCACCATCGGTTTGTGTTCACCAATTTCATTGTTTTATTGTTTTATTAGTTGGATTTTAATTCAGTAGTTAAATTTAAATATTAATTTGTTTGTTTTATGTTGTTTGGATTTAAATTTTTTTTAATATAATTGGTTATTTTCGAATTGGGTGTTTTTATCATTAATCCCACCTTCCCAAATTGTTTGGGGGTGGTAATATTTATACCGAGCATAATTCGTTATATGATCATCTTCTGTAAAGTTGTCTTGGAGTAAAGGTTGAGAATTTGGCCGATATCGGCATATCTATGATTATGTGTGGTGGTAGCATGAAATCTATGAGAGTTTAAAAGTTACTATTCTAAATCCGGTATAAAAGATACCAGGGTTGTTATAAAATCAAGAATATGGTTTGTTTCCGTTTTCGGGTTTGGAAATTTTCTATTTCCGGAAATTGCCTTAAACAATTTGGCAACTTGCCGATTCGTTTTGGAAGCTCATAACCTATTTAAACTTCATTCATTATACACTCACAACCCACACTACACCCCACTATCATCTCTCACTTTTCACTCCAAGCTTTTCCTTCTTTTTCCTTGTAAACTTCGCTTCGGCTTTACGACGCCCGCGCCCTTATCGAAATTTTACTTTCGAGGCACTAAGCTTCAAGTTGAGCGACTTCGCCAAAACACACTCAGAAATCCAAAACACCCGAAGACATCTCCGCGACCTCAAATAAACATGAAAATTTCTAATTTTCTGAGGGTTGTTCCAGGATGTTTGGAGCTGTTCCAAAGAGTAGTTGAGATGACATCTCCTATAGTCATACCTGAACAGTCTTTCGAAGACGTGTTAGGAACCGAGACCTATGGACATTGGTTCCAAACGGGATCCTACTTGATTAGGATGGCGCCATCTAATTTGGTAAGTGATGACGATTCATATTCAAAGACGCCTTTTCCGCTTTTCTTCTACGACCACATTAGTTTCTATTGTAATCAGGATGGAGAACAAGAATTCTCCGTTGTAGTCGATGACACGACACTAGAATTCAATAAATATGTGGTAGCTTTAGTTTCGGGATTACCAATACCTGATCCTATTCACACATGGGGATATATGACCGATAATGCATACCTTTATGATTATACATATTTCCATGAGTATTATGGGGAGGGGTATTTCGAAGGTAATGGACCGGGGCTATATAGCATTGCCCTTGGTAGCCTGTCCCTAAACGTAGGCACCACCATGTTATTCATCCTGATGAATATTTTGGGGAATGGCGGTTCACTTACGCAAACAAGATCGCTGGTGACATTTTCCTCGCTTTAGGTGGGGGCGTCGCCGATATGACATTCTCCGAAGTTTTAGTCTCTAGTCTTAAGAGAGCCCAAAGCATGAGGCGTAAGTATCTTCTTATGCCTGTTTTGGTAAGCCGCATCATCGCGTAGTTGTTTACACCAGATTCTCGTACCCAATTCACGATTGGAAAGGGTTGAAGTCATGAGACCCACCAATTGGGTGGTTCGCTCAT